>NW_028133065.1:0-265192 GCF_964374135.1 Grampus griseus
TCCTGAATATATTCAGGAAAAAACGCATACGCCCTTTTTGGCCAACCAAGCAAGCTTGCAAAGGAAATCTGCACTACAATGCAGTCTCACTTCCCCCCGGTCAAAAGGGCCATCTGAAAAAAGTGTAAAATCCAGAAAGGCAGGACAGGCCATGGAGAACTGGGAGCCTTGTTATGCTGATGGGCGGGATGTACATTGCCAACAGACACTCGGGAGAAGTGTATGGTGTTTCCTGAAACACCTAGAAAAAAAAGCAACAGAGCCAAGGGCACTTCTACTTATGGTCCTATAGCTTAGGGAAATTAAAATCAAAAAGACACAGCCACCCCAAAATTTGGGACGGCTCTTTTTACAGAAATCTCTTCTACGGCACAAGTTAAATATCCCAGAGAGCAAATAATGGATAAAGAAGTTGCGGTACTTATGTACAACAGAATACCACTCAGCAATGAAATCTATGTCACCAGGCCCGTGCAAGCATAATGAGTGGATTGAGGCACGATGATTCTAAGTGAAATAAGTCACACAGAAAAAGAAACATCATAAGGTATCAGTAATACACGGAATGTGAACTTGGCTACACATGAACTGAATTCCAAAACAGAACAGGTTCTCAAGTTTAGAAAACCAACTTATGCCTGCTTAAGGGGGAAGGTGAGTTGGGGTGCTGCATGAAAGCAGAGTTTGAAATTAGCACAGATACCGTTCCATAAGCCAAATATGTAATAGACAAGACCTACCCCTTGCTCAACGAAATGGATTCAACAATGAGGTATCACCTCACACCTGGTAGAATAGGCATCATAGAAAATCTACAAACAAAAAATGCTGGAAAGGGTGTGGCGAAAAGGAACCCTCTTCCAGTATTGTTGGGAATATAAATTGATACAGTCATTATGGAGAACAATATGGAATTTCTTAAGAAACTAACAATAGAATTACCATATGATACAGCAATCCCAGTACTGGACATATACCCAGACAAAACCATAAATCAAAAAGAGTCATTCACCGCAATGTTCATTGCATCACTATTTACAATATCGAGGTAATGGAAGCAACCTAAATGCCCACAGACAGACGAATGCATAAAGCTGTGGTACATATATAAAATGGAATATTACTAAGCCATGAAAAGGAATGAAATTGGGTCATTTGTAGAGACGTCGATGGATCTAGAGACTGTCATACAGAGTGAAGTAAGTCAGAAAGAGAAAAACAAATCTTGTATATTCATGCATATATGTGGAACCTAGAAAAACTGTACAGATTAACCATTTTGCAAGGCATAAATAGAGCAACAGATGTAGACAACAAACGTATGGACAACAAGGGGGGAAAGCTGTTGGGGGGGTGGTGGTGGGAGGAGTTGAGAGACTGGGATTGGCATGTATACATTTATATGTATAAAATAGATAACCAATAAGAACCTGCTGTATAAAAATATAAAATAAAATTCAAAATTAAAAAGAAATAAAATTTAAAAAATAAAACAGAAAAAACAATTATTCCCTGCACATACATGTATTTATATGAATAAATTATTTCCATGCTTATATCTGTAAATACAAAAAAGAGGAATAAAATCTACCTTGAACCAAAAACGAAAAAGAGAAAAAAACACAGAACCCACCAGTTACACAGAGGAAAACCGTATCAGGGCACTTGCTCCAGTTGTAAACAATTCTGAAGTTGGTCAGTGGTGGGGAATCATCTCCCATTCAGCCAGCAGCCCCCACGCAACAAGCGTCCTCATTGCAAAGCTGGGGCACCGTGCCGAGGCATCTGTGAGTAAACGTGAGCTGAGCCCCAGGCCAGTTGCTGCTGAACTATTCCCACCCGTCCCAGGTAAAACACCTGAATATATACAAGGACTTGAAAGCCTAGAGGAAGGGCCATAGAGCCACACGAGTGACAGCATGCCGGCCGACTTGGTGCCTGCAGGCCAGCCAGGATGGTCCTGGCCCTGGGTGCTCTTCTGGAAGATTTCCATTTCCCTGCCTGAGATACCCGTCCTGTCCCTGCCCCCACTGCTTTTTTCCTTCCTCACCTCTGCCCAGGGAGAAATTCCAGCAGCAGGTATGGGTGACACATCCTCTTCTTTAGCAGGTGGCAGCCTGGCAACTGCTGCAGAAAGTCCAGCAGAGCCCCACTCACACTGGGCCACCCACAAAGCCGTGGCCTCTCACTCCCTCCCACCAGCCCAGCCCCGAGACTGCTGACAGGGCAGAGAAAATGGTGTCAGGCACGGCTGCAGGGGCTCTTGCTGCCTGGAGTGGTATTTATATTGATCTCAACCCAGGCACACCTGGGGAGGGCTGGCCGGCACGGTAAGGCTGCCCAGGTCAGCCAATCATCACCCCTCAGGGGCTCACAGTTGCAGAAAATGGAACTTGCTGAACCGGCCAGGTCCAAGGAACAGGTGTGGGCTCCTGAGAGTCAGGATAGACAAGGGGCTGCAGCTTTGGCTTGTTTTCTAATCATTTTATCTGGCCCATGAGTGGGAGACAACTTCAAGAAAACCCTCTCCTAATGAGAGGAACCCAGGAGTCAGGGAGAGGAGGGGTGGGTGGTGGTTGGAGACAGAGGCCTGGTGCCCCGGGTGCAGTGGAAGTCTCTGGAAGACCAGGTGGAGGGAGGCCTCACGGAGTGATGCCCAGGGTTACAGACCTGTCGCAGCTGCTGTTTGTTAGTTCAAGTCCTGCTCTGAGGTGCTCTGTGTCAGCTCTGAGCGACAGGTGAGCTGGGGGTGCTCTGCAATGAGGGCTATGTGCACGGTTCCTGTGTGCCCAGCCCTGCCACGGTACCTGCAAGGGTAGCTCTGTATCCTGGGAGGGGCCTGACCACGAGAGCTCCGTGGGCTGGGGTGGGGGTGGGGTACCTGCCCAGGTGAGCTCCATATTCTGGGATTGGTCTGACCACGAGAGTCCCATGGGCTGCTGGGGACCTGGTAAAGGATGTCAGGACAGTCAGTGAAGCCACCGAGGATATACCTCCAGTTGCTCCTAATTCCTACACCCTGCTGGTCATTCTACCAACCACCAGGACATGGTATTCTGTATTAGTCTTCAATGATGCCTTCTTTTGTATTCCATTAGTCCCAGAGTCACAAGAAATTTTGGCTTGTGAGTGGCAGGACTCAACATACAACTAAAACAATACTTCCGGGCCGTTCGGCCCCAAGGGTGCAAAAATTCCCACACCATCTTTGGGGAAAGCTTAGCTAAAGACCTAAAAGTTCTACCTCTGGAAAAGGAAACCCTCCTTCAATATGCAGGCGACATTCTGATCGCTAGCCCTACTAAGGAGGCCTCTGAGCTACCAAGCCAATAAAGGATAGAAGTTGTCCAAGAAAAAGCTCAAATATCACAGACTGCAGTGACCTGCCTGGGCTTCATTCTCACAGAAGGTCGGAGAAGCCCATCCCAGGAAAGGGAAGAAACCATTTTCAGCCTTACCCCTTTCTAAAACTAGAAGACAGCTTAGGGGTTCCTGGGGAGGCCAGGGTTTGCTGCTTCTGGATCCCTAACTACAGTCTACTAGCTGGGCCTCTATATGAAACACTGAAAGGAAAAGATGATGATCCTTTTGAATAGAATCCAGAAGTGGCCTTTCAAGAATGGAAAGAGCAGTCAATTCAGACCCTTGCCCTGGAACTCCCTAATTTAGCTAAACCCTTTGACCTTTACATTCCCGGTGAAAGGTGAATCGCCATTGGAGAATTAGTGCAAAAACTGGGACCACTTGAAATGGAACAATGCAAGAATGCCATCCAGGTAGGATAAACTACGGTCACTAAGGGGCTTGGCCCACTGCCACATCTGGCCAAGATACTGGCGGTATCTAAAAACCTGGAAATCAGCAGCCCAAAAGGCCACCTCCCTCCTAAGGGAAAAGGACCCCACGTGGTGATCCTAACCACCAACCATGCCCTGAAGTTGCAGGGTTCGCTCCGTGGGCACACCGACCTCGAGTGAGGAGGCCCTCCAACTCCAACATCCAGAGAGATAACCGGGGGCAACAGGGCACCATGACGACTCGTGTGAACATCACTTGACCTGGAGTTTCTCTCATAAAACAACAAGAGTGTGTCCCAAAAGAGTAGACTACTGCTTGCAGGACTTACTGCACCCAGAGGGGAGCTAATAATCTTGGCGGGGGAACAGTATACCACACTGTCACCATAGAAAAGCCTACAGACACCGTGATGATGGTGGCCAATAAGACCGGCTGGACTCCTGTTTACTTCAAAAGGCTGTTGACTCAGTGGCCATCATGGTCCTTGATCACCACTGACCCTGGACTGTCTGGGAGTTGAGCGGGCAGGGCTCTGACACCTGGTGCTGTTTGTACGTTAATTCAGGGGCCTAATTGAAGAAAGCGCAGACTACTGGTCAGAGCATCTAGGCTGGCAGAAACGGTCAGCCTAAGGTGGCCAAACAAATGTGGGGCGGGGTGAAACCGGCCCCCACAGCGTCTCTGCACATCTCTTTCCTGGACCCTTAAAGGTCATTAGAATCTATAACACTTCCAATGCTGGTGCTCAGGTGGACGAGCAGGGAGGCAGGGGTCCTGGGGACAATCAACGTCACCGGGAGGCTGCTGGGGAGAAGCTCTGACCCTCGCCCCAGGGTATGAGGGCTCCCAACTCAGCACTCAGCAGTTACAGAAGAAGGGTCTGCACCCTCAGCACTCCAAGAATGAGGAATGGGACAAAAAGCAGAGGAGGGGTTTGTCCCCAGCAAAGCCCATTAAAAATCCCTGGGAGATAAAAATAGAATCTGGGCAATAAAGTCAAGTCTAACCTTTTTTATCCTTTGTGCTTTGTCTAATTTCACGTGCTCCTAGGGTCCCGCATGCAGAGGTTCCACACCCGGCACTTCAGACCAGATTTCCTAGTGCAGAATGGCTGGGTCGACACCTCAGCTCCTGGGGCCCAGTGCAGACTCCACGATATAGAGCCTGAGCTACAGCCAACCCGGCCCTCGAGAGCTCCGCCCCCTCCCTCCCTCCCACTGACTCTGACAGGATCTCTACACAGCAGCCCAGCCCACAGCCCACGGGGTAGTGCATGCTCTCACCTCTCCATTCTCTGATCAAAATATAAAGTTTCCTTTGCTTGTGAACCAAACTCAGTCTCGATCTGTTGGCCCCAATGACACTGGACAGGGGGACACTTGTTGGGGTCCACTCTGGAGGATCAGTAACAGAAATTGAGACTATTGTAACCTCAATGAACAGATGTGTGAGCCAAACTGTAGTTAACATAGAACAGTGTATAAGGCTCGGATAAAATAAGATGTTTTTAACACTTCCATTTGATATTTCCATCACTTTTTATAAGCAAGTTCAGTGAAAAGGTTTGTCTTATTTGTCAGGTCAATATTAGAGAAACGAAGTGATTTCTTTCCAAGGATGTACATCTAATAATCTTGGTTAAACCTTCAATCCTGTTTTAAATGCTTTTCCATTGAAAATGATACCTCTCTTTCAGCTCCCCCATTTCTGAGAAGTATAAAATCTTATAATTTATTATTACCAAAGGGGAAAGGTGGGAGGAGGGATAAATTAACAGTTTGGAATTAACACATACACACTGCTATGTATAAAATAGATCATCAACAAGGAACTACTGTATAGCACAGGGAACTACACTCAACATTTTGCAATAACCTATAAGGGGAAATAATCTGAAAAAGAATAGATATTTTTATTGACATCATCTATCAATGACAGTTAAAGTGTAGCCTAAGGGAAGCTGGTGGTGAGTGCTTCTGACCCTGAAGACTTCAATTATCTAAAGTTTGGACTCTGCCTACTTCCCAAGGCCCTTAATGAACATATGTGTAGCCGTAGCTTAAAAACTTCCCCAGTTTGGGTTTCGGGGAGACACTGATTTTGAAAAAGCCCTGGTGTTCTCCTTACATGAATGGGACTCTTCCTACTGCTAAAACATGTCTGTCACACCCAGAGGATGGTATACCATCTGATCGGGAAGAGTTTGGAAAAGGCATCTCATCTCCTCATCTCCTGGTGCTCGGGTTCACCCCTCCAGCGTCTTTACTAACAGCCTCCCCACTTGGAGATGTCAGCACTGTCAACATCCTGTTGCGTACAGTTTGGAATTTGTCCAGAGGATGAAGCGGAAGGATGAGGAACAATGAGAGACAAGTCCTAGGTGTTCAGACAGGCACATGTCACTCTAATTTCCAATCAGGAAGACGAATTGACCAAAGGCTAGGGTTGCCCATGGAAACAGTATAGGGCTTGAGGAAATCCCGCTGCTTTGTGGCCAGTTCCCATAAACACAAGTTGAACAATGGAACTCAGGGGCAGTAAAATTCACAAAACTGCAGAGTTGAAAATATCCATCACTGAAAAATGTCTTGAGGAAAGTCAAAGAAAAGGACTTGTAAGCAAGGGAGAATGGCAGGAAAGGGATTTGAGGAGGTAGAAAGGACTCGCCATTAAGCACAAGAAAAGGAGCTGAACATTGCCAACATTGCAGTTGGCCAAAAAGGGTGTATGCGTTTTTTTCTGTATATATTCAAGAAAAGGGCATACACTTTTTTAGCCAACCAAACAGGTGGGCACTGGAAGTCAATACTACAAAAGATATCACTTCGCATCAGTCAGAAGAGCCATCCTCATAAAGCGTAAACAACAGAAATGCAGGACAGGGCAATGAGAAGAGGGAGCCCTGTGAGACTTATAGTGGAAATGTATATTGCCAACGGCCATTCTGGAGAAGTGTATTGTGTTTACTAAAGCATCTAAAAAATGAGCTACAGAGCATAGGGCACTTGCACTCATGGGCGTATATCTTGGGAAAAACAAAAATCGAGAGGACACAGGCACCCCAATGTTTACCCCCTCTCTGTTTAAAAGATCCTCGACTAGGATATAACTTAAATGTCTCTGGAGGGAAAAAATGGATAGAGATGTGGTACTTAGGTAGAGTGGAATATTATTCAGCCTGGAAATCAATGAAATATGGCCAGTTGTAACAACTCCCGAGGAGTTACGTATGATCATTCTAAGTGACAGAATTCAAAAAGAAAAAGACACATATCATAAGCTATCACTTAAAGGTGGAATCCAAAATGGCTACACATGAAATAAATTACAAAACAAAAACATAGTCAAATATGTAGAAAACACGCATAAGGCTGCTAAACGGGAAAGGTGGGGAGGGGTGAGGCATCATCCAGGAGGTTGAAATTAGCAAAGATACCATTCCAAATACCAAACTGATAATCAACAAGGCCTACACGGTAGCTAAAAGAACTGCACTCAGCACACTCAAGTCACCGGAAAAGAATATATAGGACTGGTAAGAATCTGAAAAAGAATTTATTGATGTCTCTCTGTACGTGAATCAAGTGGATGTACAGCAGCAAGAAACAGAGCTTTGAAAATCAGCTGTAACCAATATAGTAATAAATTGAAAAAAATAAACGACAGAGAGACAGAGAAAACCTCTTACAACTTTTCCTCAGGGACGGTGATGCAACATGGATTGAACACATCTAGACCCACAGCAGGATGAGACATAAGGCTGGAAACTGTTTGCACTAAGAGAAATGTGAGGTTGGGTGAGGAAACGCACACCCTTTAAAGTAATACTACCTGGTACCCATTCAATGGGTCCCAAATCTGCAGGTTCAAGGGATCTTCCTACAGCTAAAACATGCATGGAAAACCCAGAGGACTGTACACCATGTGATCGGGAGATGTGTCTAAAATGCACCTCATTTATCCTCTCCTGGTGCTCCTGTTCACCATTCCAGCCACGCTACTTAGAATCTCCCCACTTGGAGAATCAGCACATTTAAACTTCTGTTTCACACATTTTGCAAATTGTGAGGAGGATGAACGGGAAGAGGGGGAACCAATGAGAGAATAGTTGTAGGGGTTTGGACGGGCACATATCACTCTAATTTCCCATTAAGAATAAGAATTAAAGAAAGGCTCAGCCTGCCTCGCCGGAGCCAAAATAGGGCCTGAAGCAATCCTGCGGGTTTGAGGCCAGCTCACAAAAGAGCAACTTAAAAAATGGAGCTCAGGGTCACTGCAATTCACAAACCTGCAGAGTTATAAATGAAAACTAACGTCCAAAAATATGTTGAGGTAAGGCAAAGAAGAGGATCTGAATGCAAGACAGAATTGCAAGAAACAGATTTCAAGAGATAAATTGAACTCGTCTTTAACGCACATGAAAAGCGGCAGAATTTCGACAATGATGCAGTTGGCCCAAAAGGGCGTATGCGTTTTTTCCTGATTATATCCAGGAAAAAAACGCATACGCACTTTATGGGCAACGAAGCAAGCAAGCAATGCAAATGTGCACAACAAAGAAGTCTCATTTCCCACCAGTCAAAAGGGCCATCCTAAAAAATTGTAAAAACCAGAAATGCAGGACAGGCCATGGAGAACAGGGAGCCTTTATACGCTGATGGGCAGTGTGTGAACTGCCGAGAGCCACTCTGGAGAAGTGTATGGTGGTTCCTAAATCATCTAAAAAACAGAGCTACAGAGCATAGGACACTTCCAATCATGGGAGTATATCTAGGGAAGTCTAAAAATCAACAAGACACAAGCACACCACAGTTTAGGGCTACTCTGTTTACAAGAACCTCAACTTCAGTACACCTTAAATATCCCAGGAAAGAGAACAATGGATAAAGAAGATGTGGTACTTATGTACAATGGAATATCTCTTCACCATGAAATCAATGTAATAAGGCTAGTAGAAGGATAAAGAGTGGATTTAGGTCTGATAATACTACTTGAAATAAGTCAAACAGAAAAAGAAACATATCATAAGATATCACTTATAGAGGGAGGGTAAATATGGCTGCACAAGAAATGAATTACAGAACAGAACAGTGTCTCACATTTAGAAAACACACTTATGTCAGCTAAAGGGGAAAGGAGAGGTGGGGTGATGCATAAAACCAGAGTTTGAAATTAGCACAGATACCGTTCAATAAACCAAATAGGTATTAGACAAGATCTACACCTTGCTCAATGAACTGGCCTCAACACACCCTATACACCGCAGAGAAATATATCTGAGTAATAAGAATCTTAAAACCCATGTATTGATATATCTCCATAAGGGAATCAAGTGTGTGCAGAGCGGCACAAACACAGCAGTGAAAATGAGCTAAACCCCATTATAGAAATAAATTTTAAAAACAAAACGCTGAAACAATGAAAGAGAGAAAAATTCTTACAAAATTCGCTCAGGGGATGTGATGCAACCTGGATTGACCACATATAAACCCACAGCTGGATAAGACATAAGGCTGGACACTTGGGGCTGAGAGGATTGGTGAGCTTTGGTGAGCAACTGCCGAAAGTTTAATGCAATACTTCATGCTACTCATTCCAAGGGTCCCAACACTCCAGGTTGAAGGGAATCTTCCTACAGCTAAACCATGCTTGGGAAACCCAGCGACTGGTATACCATATGATCGGGAAGGGTTTCTAAAACGCACCTCATTTTTCCTCTCCTGGGGCTCCGGATCGACATTCCAGCCACTTTACTAACAACATCCCCACATGGAGAGTCAATGCCTTTAAGTTCTGGTATTGCACAGTCTGCAGTTAGTGCGGAGGATGAATGGGAATAGGGGGAACCAGTGAGAAACTAGCTGTAGCGGTTTCAATGGGCACATGTCACTCTAATGTCACATCAGTAAGAAGAATTAACCAAAGGCACAGCAAGGTGCCCCAGAAGAAAAATAGGGCTTCAAGGAATCCTGTGGTTATGGGGCAAGACCACAAAAATAAGAGCTGAAAAATGGAGCTAAGGGCCACTGCAATTCAAAAACCTGCAGAGTTATAAAGGCCAACAATTTTCAACAAATATATTGAGGTAAGGCTATGAAGAGGCATTGAAAGCAAGGCAGAATTGCAGGAAACCGATTTCAGGAGGTAGACTGGAATTGCATTGAAAGCATAGGAAAAGAGGCAGAGCGTCCACAATGATGCACTTGGCCAAAAAGGGCGTATGCGTTTTTTCCTGAATATATTCAGGAAAAAACGCATACGCCCTTTTTGGCCAACCAAGTAAGCTTGCAAAGGAAATCTGCACTACAATGAACTCTCACTTCCACCGGGTCAAAAGGGCCATCTGAAAAAAGTGTAAAATCCATAACGGCACCACAGGCCATGGAGAACTGGGAGCCTTCTTATGCTGATGGGCGGGATGTAAATTGCCAACAGCCACTCGGGAGAAGTGTATGGTGTTTCCTGAAACATCTAAAAAACAAAGCAACAGAGCCTAGGGCACTTCCACTTATGGTCCTATAGCTTAGGGAAATTAAAATCAAAAAGACACAGCCACCCCAAAATTTGGGACGGCTCTGTTTACAAGAACCTCGTTTACGGTACAAGTTCAATATCGCAGAAAGTGAAAAATGGATAAAGAAGTTGTGGTACTTACGTACAATGCAATAACACTCAGCAATGAAATCTATGTCATCAGGCCCGTAGCACCATAATGAGTGGATTCAGGTATGATGATTCGAACTGAAATAAGTCACACAGAAAAGAAACATCATAAGGTATCACTAATACACAGAATGTGAACTTGGCTACACATGAACTGAATTACAAAACAGAACAGGGTCTCAAGTTTAGAAAACCAACTTATGCTTGCTTAAGGAGGAAGGTGAGTTGGGGTGCTGCATAAAACTAGAGTTTGAAATGAGCACAGATAAAGTTCCTTAAGCCAAATATGGAATAGACAAGAGCTACTCCTTGCTCAACGAAATGGACTCAACACCGCATATTAAACGCCTAAGAATGTATCTGACTAGTAAGTATCTTAAAACCTATGGATTGCTATGTCTCCGAAAGAGAATCAAGCATGTGTACAGGGGCATAAACGCAGCAGTGATAGGATTGGAGAGGTTTGGTGAGCAAATGAAGACCCTTTGAAGTCATATTGCATGGTACCCATTCCACGGGTCTCAACTCTCCAGGTTTAAGGTATTCTTCCTTCAGCTAAAACATGCATGTGGAACCCAGAGTATGATCAACCGTGTGAACGGGAGACGTGTTCAAATATGTCTCAGTTTTCCTCCCCTGGTACTCGGGTGCAACATTCCAGACGCTTTACTAACACTCTCCCGACTTGGAGAGTCAGTCCCTTTAACCTCCTGTTTGGCCCAGTTTGCAATTTCTGCGGAAGATGAACAGGAATAGCGAGAACCAATGAGAGACTAGCTGGAGGTGTCTGGACGGGCAAATTTAACTCTCATTTCCCACCAGGAAGAGGAAATAACCAAAGGCTCAGCGTGCCGTGCCGGAACCAGATTAGGGCCTGAAGCCATCCTGCGGTGTTGCGGCCAGGTCACAAGAAAGCGAGTTGAAGAAAGGAGCTCAGGGGCACTGTAATTCACAAACCTGCAGAGTTATAAATGACAGCTATCGTCCAAAAATAGACTGAAGTAAGGCTGCCAAGAGGACTTGAAAGCGGGGCAGAATTGCAGGAAACCGATTTCAGGAGGTAGACTGGAATTGCATTGAAAGCATAGGAAAAGAGGCAGAACGTCCACAATGATGCACTTGGCCAAAAAGTGCGTATGCGTTTTTTCCTGAATATATTCAGGAAAAAACGCATACGCCCTTTTTGGCCAACCAAGCAAGCTTGCAAAGGAAATCTGCACTACAATGAAGTCTCACTTCCCCCCGGTCAAAAGGGCCATCTGAAAAAAGTGTAAAATCCAGAAAGGCAGGACAGGCCATGGAGAACTGGGAGCCTTGTTATGCTGATGGGCGGGATGTACATTGCCAACAGACACTCGGGAGAAGTGTATGGTGTTTCCTGAAACACCTAGAAAACAAAGCAACAGAGCCAAGGGCACTTCCACTTATGGTCCTATAGCTTAGGGAAATTAAAATCAAAAAGACACAGCCACTCCAAAATTTGGGACGGCTCTTTTTACAGAAATCTCTTCTACGGCACAAGTTAAATATCCCAGAGAGCAAATAATGGATAAAGAAGTTGCGGTACTTATGTACAACAGAATACCACTCAGCAATGAAATCTATGTCACCAGGCCCGTGCCAGCATAATGAGTGGATTGAGGCACGATGATTCTAAGTGAAATAAGTCACACAGAAAAAGAAACATCATAAGGTATCAGTAATACACGGAATGTGAACTTGGCTACACATGAACTGAATTCCAAAACAGAACAGGGTCTCAAGTTTAGAAAACCAACTTATGCCTGCTTAAGGGGGAAGGTGAGTTGGGGTGCTGCATGAAAGCAGAGTTTGAAATTAGCACAGATACCGTTCCATAAGCCAAATATGTAATAGACAAGACCTACCCCTTGCTCAACGAAATGGATTCAACAATGAGGTATCACCTCACACCTGGTAGAATAGGCATCATAGAAAATCTACAAACAAAAAATGCTGGAAAGGGTGTGGCGAAAAGGAACCCTCTTCCAGTATTGTTGGGAATATAAATTGATACAGTCATTATGGAGAACAATATGGAATTTCTTAAGAAACTAACAATAGAATTACCATATGATACAGCAATCCCAGTACTGGACATATACCCAGACAAAACCATAAATCAAAAAGAGTCATTCACCGCAATGTTCATTGCATCACTATTTACAATATCGAGGTAATGGAAGCAACCTAAATGCCCACAGACAGACGAATGCATAAAGCTGTGGTACATATATAAAATGGAATATTACTAAGCCATGAAAAGGAATGAAATTGGGTCATTTGTAGAGACGTCGATGGATCTAGAGACTGTCATACAGAGTGAAGTAAGTCAGAAAGAGAAAAACAAATCTTGTATATTCATGCATATATGTGGAACCTAGAAAAACTGTACAGATTAACCATTTTGCAAGGCATAAATAGAGCAACAGATGTAGACAACAAACGTATGGACAACAAGGGGGGAAAGCTGTTGGGGGGGTGGTGGTGGGAGGAGTTGAGAGACTGGGATTGGCATGTATACATTTATATGTATAAAATAGATAACCAATAAGAACCTGCTGTATAAAAATATAAAATAAAATTCAAAATTAAAAAGAAATAAAATTTAAAAAATAAAACAGAAAAAACAATTATTCCCTGCACATACATGTATTTATATGAATAAATTATTTCCATGCTTATATCTGTAAATACAAAAAAGAGGAATAAAATCTACCTTGAACCAAAAACGAAAAAGAGAAAAAAACACAGAACCCACCAGTTACACAGAGGAAAACCGTATCAGGGCACTTGCTCCAGTTGTAAACAATTCTGAAGTTGGTCAGTGGTGGGGAATCGTCTCCCATTCAGCCAGTAGCCCCCACGCAACAAGCGTCCTCATTGCAAAGCTGGGGCACCGTGCCGAGGCATCTGTGAGTAAACGTGAGCTGAGCCCCAGGCCAGTTGCTGCTGAACTATTCCCACCCGTCCCAGGTAAAACACCTGAATATATACAAGGACTTGAAAGCCTAGAGGAAGGGCCATAGAGCCACACGAGTGACAGCATGCCGGCCGACTTGGTGCCTGCAGGCCAGCCAGGATGGTCCTGGCCCTGGGTGCTCTTCTGGAAGATTTCCATTTCCCTGCCTGAGATACCCGTCCTGTCCCTGCCCCCACTGCTTTTTTCCTTCCTCACCTCTGCCCAGGGAGAAATTCCAGCAGCAGGTATGGGTGACACATCCTCTTCTTTAGCAGGTGGCAGCCTGGCAACTGCTGCAGAAAGTCCAGCAGAGCCCCACTCACACTGGGCCACCCACAAAGCCGTGGCCTCTCACTCCCTCCCACCAGCCCAGCCCCGAGACTGCTGACAGGGCAGAGAAAATGGCGTCAGGCACGGCTGCAGGGGCTCTTGCTGCCTGGAGTGGTATTTATATTGATCTCAACCCAGGCACACCTGGGGAGGGCTGGCCGGCACGGTAAGGCTGCCCAGGTCAGCCAATCATCACCCCTCAGGGGCTCACAGTTGCAGAAAATGGAACTTGCTGAACCGGCCAGGTCCAAGGAACAGGTGTGGGCTCCTGAGAGTCAGGATAGACAAGGGGCTGCAGCTTTGGCTTGTTTTCTAATCATTTTATCTGGCCCATGAGTGGGAGACAACTTCAAGAAAACCCTCTCCTAATGAGAGGAACCCAGGAGTCAGGGAGAGGAGGGGTGGGTGGTGGTTGGAGACAGAGGCCTGGTGCCCCGGGTGCAGTGGAAGTCTCTGGAAGACCAGGTGGAGGGAGGCCTCACGGAGTGATGCCCAGGGTTACAGACCTGTCGCAGCTGCTGTTTGTTAGTTCAAGTCCTGCTCTGAGGTGCTCTGTGTCAGCTCTGAGCGACAGGTGAGCTGGGGGTGCTCTGCAATGAGGGCTATGTGCATGGTTCCTGTGTGCCCAGCCCTGCCACGGTACCTGCAAGGGTAGCTCTGTATCCTGGGAGGGGCCTGACCACGAGAGCTCCGTGGGCTGGGGTGGGGGTGGGGTACCTGCCCAGGTGAGCTCCATATTCTGGGATTGGTCTGACCACGAGAGTCCCATGGGCTGCTGGGGACCTGGTAAAGGATGTCAGGACAGTCAGTGAAGCCACCGAGGATATACCTCCAGTTGCTCCTAATTCCTACACCCTGCTGGTCATTCTACCAACCACCAGGACATGGTATTCTGTATTAGTCTTCAATGATGCCTTCTTTTGTATTCCATTAGTCCCAGAGTCACAAGAAATTTTGGCTTGTGAGTGGCAGGACTCAACATACAACTAAAATAATACTTCCGGGCCGTTCGGCCCCAAGGGTGCAAAAATTCCCACACCATCTTTGGGGAAAGCTTAGCTAAAGACCTAAAAGTTCTACCTCTGGAAAAGGAAACCCTCCTTCAATATGCAGGCGACATTCTGATCGCTAGCCCTACTAAGGAGGCCTCTGAGCTACCAAGCCAATAAAGGATAGAAGTTGTCCAAGAAAAAGCTCAAATATCACAGACTGCAGTGACCTGCCTGGGCTTCATTCTCACAGAAGGTCGGAGAAGCCCATCCCAGGAAAGGGAAGAAACCATTTTCAGCCTTACCCCTTTCTAAAACTAGAAGACAGCTTAGGGGTTCCTGGGGAGGCCAGGGTTTGCTGCTTCTGGATCCCTAACTACAGTCTACTAGCTGGGCCTCTATATGAAACACTGAAAGGAAAAGATGATGATCCTTTTGAATAGAATCCAGAAGTGGCCTTTCAAGAATGGAAAGAGCAGTCAATTCAGACCCTTGCCCTGGAACTCCCTAATTTAGCTAAACCCTTTGACCTTTACATTCCCGGTGAAAGGTGAATCGCCATTGGAGAATTAGTGCAAAAACTGGGACCACTTGAAATGGAACAATGCAAGAATGCCATCCAGGTAGGATAAACTACGGTCACTAAGGGGCTTGGCCCACTGCCACATCTGGCCAAGATACTGGCGGTATCTAAAAACCTGGAAATCAGCAGCCCAAAAGGCCACCTCCCTCCTAAGGGAAAAGGACCCCACGTGGTGATCCTAACCACCAACCATGCCCTGAAGTTGCAGGGTTCGCTCCGTGGGCACACCGACCTCGAGTGAGGAGGCCCTCCAACTCCAACATCCAGAGAGATAACCGGGGGCAACAGGGCACCATGACGACTCGTGTGAACATCACTTGACCTGGAGTTTCTCTCATAAAACAACAAGAGTGTGTCCCAAAAGAGTAGACTACTGCTTGCAGGACTTACTGCACCCAGAGGGGAGCTAATAATCTTGGCGGGGGAACAGTATACCACACTGTCACCATAGAAAAGCCTACAGACACCGTGATGATGGTGGCCAATAAGACCGGCTGGACTCCTGTTTACTTCAAAAGGCTGTTGACTCAGTGGCCATCATGGTCCTTGATCACCACTGACCCTGGACTGTCTGGGAGTTGAGCGGGCAGGGCTCTGACACCTGGTGCTGTTTGTACGTTAATTCAGGGGCCTAATTGAAGAAAGCGCAGACTACTGGTCAGAGCATCTAGGCTGGCAGAAACGGTCAGCCTAAGGTGGCCAAACAAATGTGGGGCGGGGTGAAACCGGCCCCCACAGTGTCTCTGCACATCTCTTTCCTGGACCCTTAAAGGTCATTAGAATCTATAACACTTCCAATGCTGGTGCTCAGGTGGACGAGCAGGGAGGCAGGGGTCCTGGGGACAATCAACGTCACCGGGAGGCTGCTGGGGAGAAGCTCTGACCCTCGCCCCAGGGTATGAGGGCTCCCAACTCAGCACTCAGCAGTTACAGAAGAAGGGTCTGCACCCTCAGCACTCCAAGAATGAGGAACGGGACAAAAAGCAGAGGAGGGGTTTGTCCCCAGCAAAGCCCATTAAAAATCCCTGGGAGATAAAAATAGAATCTGGGCAATAAAGTCAAGTCTAACCTTTTTTATCCTTTGTGCTTTGTCTAATTTCACGTGCTCCTAGGGTCCCGCATGCAGAGGTTCCACACCCGGCACTTCAGACCAGATTTCCTAGTGCAGAATGGCTGGGTCGACACCTCAGCTCCTGGGGCCCAGTGCAGACTCCACGATATAGAGCCTGAGCTACAGCCAACCCGGCCCTCGAGAGCTCCGCCCCCTCCCTCCCTCCCACTGACTCTGACAGGATCTCTACACAGCAGCCCAGCCCACAGCCTACGGGGTAGTGCATGCTCTCACCTCTCCATTCTCTGATCAAAATATAAAGTTTCCTTTGCTTGTGAACCAAACTCAGTCTCGATCTGTTGGCCCCAATGACACTGGGCAGGGGGACACTTGTTGGGGTCCACTCTGGAGGATCAGTAACAGAAATTGAGACTATTGTAACCTCAATGAACAGATGTGTGAGCCAAACTGTAGTTAACATAGAACAGTGTATAAGGCTCGGATAAAATAAGATGTTTTTAACACTTCCATTTGATATTTCCATCACTTTTTATAAGCAAGTTCAGTGAAAAGGTTTGTCTTATTTGTCAGGTCAATATTAGAGAAACGAAGTGATTTCTTTCCAAGGATGTACATCTAATAATCTTGGTTAAACCTTCAATCCTGTTTTAAATGCTTTTCCATTGAAAATGATACCTCTCTTTCAGCTCCCCCATTTCTGAGAAGTATAAAATCTTATAATTTATTATTACCAAAGGGGAAAGGTGGGAGGAGGGATAAATTAACAGTTTGGAATTAACACATACACACTGCTATGTATAAAATAGATCATCAACAAGGAACTACTGTATAGCACAGGGAACTACACTCAACATTTTGCAATAACCTATAAGGGGAAATAATCTGAAAAAGAATAGATATTTTTATTGACATCATCTATCAATGACAGTTAAAGTGTAGCCTAAGGGAAGCTGGTGGTGAGTGCTTCTGACCCTGAAGACTTCAATTATCTAAAGTTTGGACTCTGCCTACTTCCCAAGGCCCTTAATGAACATATGTGTAGCCGTAGCTTAAAAACTTCCCCAGTTTGGGTTTCGGGGAGACACTGATTTTGAAAAAGCCCTGGTGTTCTCCTTACATGAATGGGACTCTTCCTACTGCTAAAACATGTCTGTCACACCCAGAGGATGGTATACCATCTGATCGGGAAGAGTTTGGAAAAGGCATCTCATCTCCTCATCTCCTGGTGCTCGGGTTCACCCCTCCAGCGTCTTTACTAACAGTCTCCCCACTTGGAGATGTCAGCACTGTCAACATCCTGTTGCGTACAGTTTGGAATTTGTCCAGAGGATGAAGCGGAAGGATGAGGAACAATGAGAGACAAGTCCTAGGTGTTCAGACAGGCACATGTCACTCTAATTTCCAATCAGGAAGACGAATTGACCAAAGGCTAGGGTTGCCCATGGAAACAGTATAGGGCTTGAGGAAATCCCGCTGCTTTGTGGCCAGTTCCCATAAACACAAGTTGAACAATGGAACTCAGGGGCAGTAAAATTCACAAAACTGCAGAGTTGAAAATATCCATCACTGAAAAATGTCTTGAGGAAAGTCAAAGAAAAGGACTTGTAAGCAAGGGAGAATGGCAGGAAAGGGATTTGAGGAGGTAGAAAGGACTCGCCATTAAGCACAAGAAAAGGAGCTGAACATTGCCAACATTGCAGTTGGCCAAAAAGGGTGTATGCGTTTTTTTCTGTATATATTCAAGAAAAGGGCATACACGTTTTTAGCCAACCAAACAGGTGGGCACTGGAAGTCAATACTACAAAAGATATCACTTCGCATCAGTCAGAAGAGCCATCCTCATAAAGCGTAAACAACAGAAATGCAGGACAGGGCAACGAGAAGAGGGAGCCCTGTGAGACTTATAGTGGAAATGTATATTGCCAACGGCCATTCTGGAGAAGTGTATTGTGTTTACTAAAGCATCTAAAAAATGAGCTACAGAGCATAGGGCACTTGCACTCATGGGCGTATATCTTGGGAAAAACAAAAATCGAGAGGACACAGGCACCCCAATGTTTACCCCCTCTCTGTTTAAAAGATCCTCGACTAGGATATAACTTAAATGTCTCTGGAGGGAAAAAATGGATAGAGATGTGGTACTTAGGTAGAGTGGAATATTATTCAGCCTGGAAATCAATGAAATATGGCCAGTTGTAACAACTCCCGAGGAGTTACGTATGATCATTCTAAGTGACAGAATTCAAAAAGAAAAAGACACATATCATAAGCTATCACTTAAAGGTGGAATCCAAAATGGCTACACATGAAATAAATTACAAAACAAAAACATAGTCAAATATGTAGAAAACACGCATAAGGCTGCTAAACGGGAAAGGTGGGGAGGGGTGAGGCATCATCCAGGAGGTTGAAATTAGCAAAGATACCATTCCAAATACCAAACTGATAATCAACAAGGCCTACACGGTAGCTAAAAGAACTGCACTCAGCACACTCAAGTCACCGGAAAAGAATATATACGACTGGTAAGAATCTGAAAAAGAATTTATTGATGTCTCTCTGTACGTGAATCAAGTGGATGTACAGCAGCAAGAAACAGAGCTTTGAAAATCAGCTGTAACCAATATAGTAATAAATTGAAAAAAATAAACGACAGAGAGACAGAGAAAACCTCTTACAACTTTTCCTCAGGGATGGTGATGCAACATGGATTGAACACATCTAGACCCACAGCAGGATGAGACATAAGGCTGGAAACTGTTTGCACTAAGAGAAATGTGAGGTTGGGTGAGGAAACGCACACCCTTTAAAGTAATACTACCTGGTACCCATTCAATGGGTCCCAAATCTGCAGGTTCAAGGGATCTTCCTACAGCTAAAACATGCATGGAAAACCCAGAGGACTGTACACCATGTGATCGGGAGATGTGTCTAAAATGCACCTCATTTATCCTCTCCTGGTGCTCCTGTTCACCATTCCAGCCACGCTACTTAGAATCTCCCCACTTGGAGAATCAGCACATTTAAACTTCTGTTTCACACATTTTGCAAATTGTGAGGAGGATGAACGGGAAGAGGGGGAACCAATGAGAGAATAGTTGTAGGGGTTTGGACGGGCACATATCACTCTAATTTCCCATTAAGAATAAGAATTAAAGAAAGGCTCAGCCTGCCTCGCTGGAGCCAAAATAGGGCCTGAAGCAATCCTGCGGGTTTGAGGCCAGCTCACAAAAGAGCAACTTAAAAAATGGAGCTCAGGGTCACTGCAATTCACAAACCTGCAGAGTTATAAATGAAAACTAACGTCCAAAAATATGTTGAGGTAAGGCAAAGAAGAGGATCTGAATGCAAGACAGAATTGCAAGAAACAGATTTCAAGAGATAGATTGGACTCGTCTTTAACGCACATGAAAAGCGGCAGAATTTCGACAATGATGCAGTTGGCCCAAAAGGGCGTATGCGTTTTTTCCTGATTATATCCAGGAAAAAAACGCATATGCACTTTATGGGCAACGAAGCAAGCAAGCAATGCAAATGTGCACAACAAAGAAGTCTCATTTCCCACC
The DNA here is from genome assembly GCF_964374135.1 of Grampus griseus. NCBI lineage: Eukaryota > Metazoa > Chordata > Mammalia > Artiodactyla > Delphinidae > Grampus > Grampus griseus. Next base: position 19,982 of record NW_028133065.1, read on the forward strand.
AGTCAAAAGGGCCATCCTAAAAAATTGTAAAAACCAGAAATGCAGGACAGGCCATGGAGAACAGGGAGCCTTTATACGCTGATGGGCAGTGTGTGAACTGCCGAGAGCCACTCTGGAGAAGTGTATGGTGGTTCCTAAATCATCTAAAAAACAGAGCTACAGAGCATAGGACACTTCCAATCATGGGAGTATATCTAGGGAAGTCTAAAAATCAACAAGACACAAGCACACCACAGTTTAGGGCTACTCTGTTTACAAGAACCTCAACTTCAGTACACCTTAAATATCCCAGGAAAGAGAACAATGGATAAAGAAGATGTGGTACTTATGTACAATGGAATATCTCTTCACCATGAAATCAATGTAATAAGGCTAGTAGAAGGATAAAGAGTGGATTTAGGTCTGATAATACTACTTGAAATAAGTCAAACAGAAAAAGAAACATATCATAAGATATCACTTATAGAGGGAGGGTAAATATGGCTGCACAAGAAATGAATTACAGAACAGAACAGTGTCTCACATTTAGAAAACACACTTATGTCAGCTAAAGGGGAAAGGAGAGGTGGGGTGATGCATAAAACCAGAGTTTGAAATTAGCACAGATACCGTTCAATAAACCAAATAGGTATTAGACAAGATCTACACCTTGCTCAATGAACTGGCCTCAACACACCCTATACACCGCAGAGAAATATATCTGAGTAATAAGAATCTTAAAACCCATGTATTGATATATCTCCATAAGGGAATCAAGTGTGTGCAGAGCGGCACAAACACAGCAGTGAAAATGAGCTAAACCCCATCATAGAAATAAATTTTAAAAACAAAACGCTGAAACAATGAAAGAGAGAAAAATTCTTACAAAATTCGCTCAGGGGCTGTGATGCAACCTGGATTGACCACATATAAACCCACAGCTGGATAAGACATAAGGCTGGACACTTGGGGCTGAGAGGATTGGTGAGCTTTGGTGAGCAACTGCCGAAAGTTTAATGCAATACTTCATGCTACTCATTCCAAGGGTCCCAACACTCCAGGTTGAAGGGAATCTTCCTACAGCTAAACCATGCTTGGGAAACCCAGCGACTGGTATACCATATGATCGGGAAGGGTTTCTAAAACGCACCTCATTTTTCCTCTCCTGGGGCTCCGGATCGACATTCCAGCCACTTTACTAACAACATCCCCACATGGAGAGTCAATGCCTTTAAGTTCTGGTATTGCACAGTCTGCAGTTAGTGCGGAGGATGAATGGGAATACGGGGAACCAGTGAGAAACTAGCTGTAGCGGTTTCAATGGGCACATGTCACTCTAATGTCACATCAGTAAGAAGAATTAACCAAAGGCACAGCAAGGTGCCCCAGAAGAAAAATAGGGCTTCAAGGAATCCTGTGGTTATGGGGCAAGACCACAAAAATAAGAGCTGAAAAATGGAGCTAAGGGCCACTGCAATTCAAAAACCTGCAGAGTTATAAAGGCCAACAATTTTCAAAAAATATATTGAGGTAAGGTTATGAAGAGGCATTGAAAGCAAGGCAGAATTGCAGGAAACCGATTTCAGGAGGTAGACTGGAATTGCATTGAAAGCATAGGAAAAGCGGCAGAGCGTCCACAATGATGCACTTGGCCAAAAAGGGCGTATGCGTTTTTTCCTGAATATATTCAGGAAAAAACGCATACTCACTTTTTGGCCAACCAAGCAAACTTGCAAAGGAAATCTGCACTACAATGAAGTCTCACTTCCCCCCGGTCAAACGGGCCATCTGAAAAAAGTGTAAAATCCAGAAAGGCAGGACAGGCCATGGAGAACTGGGAGCCTTGTTATGCTGATGGGCGGGATGTAAATTGCCAACAGCCACTCGGGAGAAGTGTATGGTGTTTCCTGAAACATCTAAAAAACAAAGCAACGGAGCCTAGGGCACTTCCACTTATGGTCCTATAGCATAGGGAAATTAAAATCAAAAAGACACAGCCACCCCAAAGTTTGGGACGCCTCTGTTTACAAGAACCTCGTTTACCGTACAAGTTCAGTATCACAGAAAGTGAAAAATGGATAAAGAACTTGTGGTACTTACGTACAATGCAGTATCACTCAGCAATGAAATCTATGTCATCAGGCAATTAGCAGCACAATGAGTGGATTCAGGTATGATGATTCTAACTGAAATAAGTCACACAGAAAAAGAAACATCATAAGATATCAGTAATACACGGAATGTAAACTTGGCTACACAGGAACTGAATTACAGAACAGAACAGGGTCTCAAATTTAGAAAACCAACTTATGCTTGCTTAAGGGTAAATGTGAGTTGGGGTGCTGCATAAAACCAGAGATTGAAATGAGCACAGATAAAGTTCCTTAAGCCAAATATGTAATAGACAAGAGCTACTCCTTGCTCAACGAAATGGACTCAACACCCCATATTAAACGCCTAAGAATGTACCTGACTAGTAAGTATCTTAAAACCTATGGATTGCTATGTCTCCGAAAGAGAATCAAGCATGTGTACAGGGGCATAAACGCAGCAGTGATAGGATTGGAGAGGTTCGGTGAGCAAATGAAGACCCTTTGAAGTCATATTGCATGGTACCCATTCCACGGTTTTCAACTACCCAGGTTTAAGGTATTCTTCCTTCAGCTAAAACATGCATGTGGAACCTAGAGTATGATCAACCATGTGATCGGGAGACGTGTTCAAATATGTCTCAGTTTTCGTACCCTGGTACTCGGGTGCAACATTCCAGACGCTTTACTAACACTCTCCCGACTTGGAGAGTCAGTCCCTTTAACCTCCTGTTTGGCCCAGTTTGCAATTTCTGCGGAAGATGAACAGGAATAGGGAGAACCAATGAGAGACTAGCTGGAGGTGTCTGGACGGGCAAATTTAACTCTCATTTCCCACCAGGAAGAGGAAATAACCAAAGGCTCAGCGTGCTGTGCTGGAACCAGATTAGGGCCTGAAGCCATCCTGCGGTGTTGCGGCCAGGTCACATGAAAGCGAGTTGAAGAAAGGAGCTCAGGGGCACTGTAATTCACAAACCTGCAGAGTTATAAATGACAGCTATCGTCCAAAAATAGACTGAAGTAAGGCTGCCAAGAGGACTTGAAAGCGGGGCAGAATTGCAGGAATCCGATTTCAGGAGGTAGACTGGAATTGCATTGAAAGCATAGGAAAAGAGGCAGAACGTCCACAATGATGCACTTGGCCAAAAAGGGCGTATGCGTTTTTTCCTGAATATATTCAGGAAAAAACGCATACGCCCTTTTTGGCCAACCAAGCAAGCTTGCAAAGGAAATCTGCACTACAATGAAGTCTCACTTCCCCCCGGTCAAAAGGGCCATCTGAAAAAAGTGTAAAATCCAGAAAGGCAGGACAGGCCATGGAGAACTGGGAGCCTTGTTATGCTGATGGGCGGGATGTAAATTGCCAACAGACACTCGGGAGAAGTGTATGGTGTTTCCTGAAACACCTAGAAAACAAAGCAACAGAGCCAAGGGCACTTCCACTTATGGTCCTATAGCTTAGGGAAATTAAAATCAAAAAGACACAGCCACCCCAAAATTTGGGACGGCTCTTTTTACAGAAATCTCTTCTACGGCACAAGTTAAATATCCCAGAGAGCAAATAATGGATAAAGAAGTTGCGGTACTTATGTCCAAAAGAATACCACTCAGCAATGAAATCTATGTCACCAGGCCCGTGCCAGCATAATGAGTGGATTGAGGCACGATGATTCTAAGTGAAATAAGTCACACAGAAAAAGAAACATCATAAGGTATCACTAATACACGGAATGTGAACTTGGCTACACATGAACTGAATTACAAAACAGAACAGGGTCTCAAGTTTAGAAAACCAACTTATGCCTGCTTAAGGGGGAAGGTGAGTTGGGGTGCTGCATGAAAGCAGAGTTTGAAATTAGCACAGATACCGTTCCATAAGCCAAATATGTAATAGACAAGACCTACCCCTTGCTCAATGAAATGGATTCAACAATGAGGTATCACCTCACACCTGGTAGAATAGGCATCATAGAAAATCTACAAACAAAAAATGCTGGAAAGGGTGTGGCGAAAAGGAACCCTCTTCCAGTATTGTTGGGAATATAAATTGATACAGTCATTATGGGGAACAATATGGAATTTCTTAAGAAACTAACAATAGAATTACCATATGATACAGCAATCCCAGTACTGGACATATACCCAGACCAAACCATATATCAAAAAGAGTCATTCACCGCAATGTTCACTGCATCACTATTTACAATATCGAGGTAATGGAAGCAACCTAAATGCCCACAGACAGACGAATGCATAAAGCTGTGGTACATATATAAAATGGAATATTACTAAGCCATGAAAAGGAATGAAATTGGGTCATTTGTAGAGACGTCGATGGATCTAGAGACTGTCATACAGAGTGAAGTAAGTCAGAAAGAGAAAAACAAATCTTGTATATTCATGCATATATGTGGAACCTAGAAAAACTGTACAGATTAACCATTTTGCAAGGCATAAATAGAGCAACAGATGTAGACAACAAACGTATGGACAACAAGGGGGGAAAGCTGTTGGGGGGGTGGTGGTGGGAGGAGTTGAGAGACTGGGATTGGCATGTATACATTTATATGTATAAAATAGATAACCAATAAGAACCTGCTGTATAAAAATATAAAATAAAATTCAAAATTAAAAAGAAATAAAATTTAAAAAATAAAACAGAAAAAACAATTATTCCCTGCACATACATGTATTTATATGAATAAATTATTTCCATGCTTATATCTGTAAATACAAAAAAGAGGAATAAAATCTACCTTGAACCAAAAACGAAAAAGAGAAAAAAACACAGAACCCACCAGTTACACAGAGGAAAACCGTATCAGGGCACTTGCTCCAGTTGTAAACAATTCTGAAGTTGGTCAGTGGTGGGGAATCGTCTCCCATTCAGCCAGTAGCCCCCACGCAACAAGCGTCCTCATTGCAAAGCTGGGGCACCGTGCCGAGGCATCTGTGAGTAAACGTGAGCTGAGCCCCAGGCCAGTTGCTGCTGAACTATTCCCACCCGTCCCAGGTAAAACACCTGAATATATACAAGGACTTGAAAGCCTAGAGGAAGGGCCATAGAGCCACACGAGTGACAGCATGCCGGCCGACTTGGTGCCTGCAGGCCAGCCAGGATGGTCCTGGCCCTGGGTGCTCTTCTGGAAGATTTCCATTTCCCTGCCTGAGATACCCGTCCTGTCCCTGCCCCCACTGCTTTTTTCCTTCCTCACCTCTGCCCAGGGAGAAATTCCAGCAGCAGGTATGGGTGACACATCCTCTTCTTTAGCAGGTGGCAGCCTGGCAACTGCTGCAGAAAGTCCAGCAGAGCCCCACTCACACTGGGCCACCCACAAAGCCGTGGCCTCTCACTCCCTCCCACCAGCCCAGCCCCGAGACTGCTGACAGGGCAGAGAAAATGGCGTCAGGCACGGCTGCAGGGGCTCTTGCTGCCTGGAGTGGTATTTATATTGATCTCAACCCAGGCACACCTGGGGAGGGCTGGCCGGCACGGTAAGGCTGCCCAGGTCAGCCAATCATCACCCCTCAGGGGCTCACAGTTGCAGAAAATGGAACTTGCTGAACCGGCCAGGTCCAAGGAACAGGTGTGGGCTCCTGAGAGTCAGGATAGACAAGGGGCTGCAGCTTTGGCTTGTTTTCTAATCATTTTATCTGGCCCATGAGTGGGAGACAACTTCAAGAAAACCCTCTCCTAATGAGAGGAACCCAGGAGTCAGGGAGAGGAGGGGTGGGTGGTGGTTGGAGACAGAGGTCTGGTGCCCCGGGTGCAGTGGAAGTCTCTGGAAGACCAGGTGGAGGGAGGCCTCACGGAGTGATGCCCAGGGTTACAGACCTGTCGCAGCTGCTGTTTGTTAGTTCAAGTCCTGCTCTGAGGTGCTCTGTGTCAGCTCTGAGCGACAGGTGAGCTGGGGGTGCTCTGCAATGAGGGCTATGTGCATGGTTCCTGTGTGCCCAGCCCTGCCACGGTACCTGCAAGGGTAGCTCTGTATCCTGGGAGGGGCCTGACCACGAGAGCTCCGTGGGCTGGGGTGGGGGTGGGGTACCTGCCCAGGTGAGCTCCATATTCTGGGATTGGTCTGACCACGAGAGTCCCATGGGCTGCTGGGGACCTGGTAAAGGATGTCAGGACAGTCAGTGAAGCCACCGAGGATATACCTCCAGTTGCTCCTAATTCCTACACCCTGCTGGTCATTCTACCAACCACCAGGACATGGTATTCTGTATTAGTCTTCAATGATGCCTTCTTTTGTATTCCATTAGTCCCAGAGTCACAAGAAATTTTGGCTTGTGAGTGGCAGGACTCAACATACAACTAAAATAATACTTCCGGGCCGTTCGGCCCCAAGGGTGCAAAAATTCCCACACCATCTTTGGGGAAAGCTTAGCTAAAGACCTAAAAGTTCTACCTCTGGAAAAGGAAACCCTCCTTCAATATGCAGGCGACATTCTGATCGCTAGCCCTACTAAGGAGGCCTCTGAACTACCAAGCCAATAAAGGATAGAAGTTGTCCAAGAAAAAGCTCAAATATCACAGACTGCAGTGACCTTCCTGGGCTTCATTCTCACAGAAGGTCGGAGAAGCCCATCCCAGGAAAGGGAAGAAACCATTTTCAGCCTTACCCCTTTCTAAAACTAGAAGACAGCTTAGGGGTTCCTGGGGAGGCCAGGGTTTGCTGCTTCTGGATCCCTAACTACAGTCTACTAGCTGGGCCTCTATATGAAACACTGAAAGGAAAAGATGATGATCCTTTTGAATAGAATCCAGAAGTGGCCTTTCAAAAATGGAAAGAGCAGTCAATTCAGACCCTTGCCCTGGAACTCCCTAATTTAGCTAAACCCTTTGACCTTTACATTCCCGGTGAAAGGTGAATCGCCATTGGAGAATTAGTGCAAAAACTGGGACCACTTGAAATGGAACAATGCAAGAATGCCATCCAGGTAGGATAAACTACGGTCACTAAGGGGCTTGGCCCACTGCCACATCTGGCCAAGATACTGGCGGTATCTAAAAACCTGGAAATCAGCAGCCCAAAAGGCCACCTCCCTCCTAAGGGAAAAGGACCCCACGTGGTGATCCTAACCACCAACCATGCCCTGAAGTTGCAGGGTTCGCTCCGTGGGCACACCGACCTCGAGTGAGGAGGCCCTCCAACTCCAACATCCAGAGAGATAACCGGGGGCAACAGGGCACCATGACGACTCGTGTGAACATCACTTGACCTGGAGTTTCTCTCATAAAACAACAAGAGTGTGTCCCAAAAGAGTAGACTACTGCTTGCAGGACTTACTGCACCCAGAGGGGAGCTAATAATCTTGGCGGGGGAACAGTATACCACACTGTCACCATAGAAAAGCCTACAGACACCGTGATGATGGTGGCCAATAAGACCGGCTGGACTCCTGTTTACTTCAAAAGGCTGTTGACTCAGTGGCCATCATGGTCCTTGATCACCACTGACCCTGGACTGTCTGGGAGTTGAGCGGGCAGGGCTCTGACACCTGGTGCTGTTTGTACGTTAATTCAGGGGCCTAATTGAAGAAAGCGCAGACTACTGGTCAGAGCATCTAGGCTGGCAGAAACGGTCAGCCTAAGGTGGCCAAACAAATGTGGGGCGGGGTGAAACCGGCCCCCACAGCGTCTCTGCACATCTCTTTCCTGGACCCTTAAAGGTCATTAGAATCTATAACACTTCCAATGCTGGTGCTCAGGTGGACGAGCAGGGAGGCAGGGGTCCTGGGGACAATCAACGTCACCGGGAGGCTGCTGGGGAGAAGCTCTGACCCTCGCCCCAGGGTATGAGGGCTCCCAACTCAGCACTCAGCAGTTACAGAAGAAGGGTCTGCACCCTCAGCACTCCAAGAATGAGGAATGGGACAAAAAGCAGAGGAGGGGTTTGTCCCCAGCAAAGCCCATTAAAAATCCCTGGGAGATAAAAATAGAATCTGGGCAATAAAGTCAAGTCTAACCTTTTTTATCCTTTGTGCTTTGTCTAATTTCACGTGCTCCTAGGGTCCCGCATGCAGAGGTTCCACACCCGGCACTTCAGACCAGATTTCCTAGTGCAGAATGGCTGGGTCGACACCTCAGCTCCTGGGGCCCAGTGCAGACTCCACGATATAGAGCCTGAGCTACAGCCAACCCGGCCCTCGAGAGCTCCGCCCCCTCCCTCCCTCCCACTGACTCTGACAGGATCTCTACACAGCAGCCCAGCCCACAGCCCACGGGGTAGTGCATGCTCTCACCTCTCCATTCTCTGATCAAAATATAAAGTTTCCTTTGCTTGTGAACCAAACTCAGTCTCGATCTGTTGGCCCCAATGACACTGGACAGGGGGACACTTGTTGGGGTCCACTCTGGAGGATCAGTAACAGAAATTGAGACTATTGTAACCTCAATGAACAGATGTGTGAGCCAAACTGTAGTTAACATAGAACAGTGTATAAGGCTCGGATAAAATAAGATGTTTTTAACACTTCCATTTGATATTTCCATCACTTTTTATAAGCAAGTTCAGTGAAAAGGTTTGTCTTATTTGTCAGGTCAATATTAGAGAAACGAAGTGATTTCTTTCCAAGGATGTACATCTAATAATCTTGGTTAAACCTTCAATCCTGTTTTAAATGCTTTTCCATTGAAAATGATACCTCTCTTTCAGCTCCCCCATTTCTGAGAAGTATAAAATCTTATAATTTATTATTACCAAAGGGGAAAGGTGGGAGGAGGGATAAATTAACAGTTTGGAATTAACACATACACACTGCTATGTATAAAATAGATCATCAACAAGGAACTACTGTATAGCACAGGGAACTACACTCAACATTTTGCAATAACCTATAAGGGGAAATAATCTGAAAAAGAATAGATATTTTTATTGACATCATCTATCAATGACAGTTAAAGTGTAGCCTAAGGGAAGCTGGTGGTGAGTGCTTCTGACCCTGAAGACTTCAATTATCTAAAGTTTGGACTCTGCCTACTTCCCAAGGCCCTTAATGAACATATGTGTAGCCGTAGCTTAAAAACTTCCCCAGTTTGGGTTTCGGGGAGACACTGATTTTGAAAAAGCCCTGGTGTTCTCCTTACATGAATGGGACTCTTCCTACTGCTAAAACATGTCTGTCACACCCAGAGGATGGTATACCATCTGATCGGGAAGAGTTTGGAAAAGGCATCTCATCTCCTCATCTCCTGGTGCTCGGGTTCACCCCTCCAGCGTCTTTACTAACAGTCTCCCCACTTGGAGATGTCAGCACTGTCAACATCCTGTTGCGTACAGTTTGGAATTTGTCCAGAGGATGAAGCAGAAGGATGAGGAACAATGAGAGACAAGTCCTAGGTGTTCAGACAGGCACATGTCACTCTAATTTCCAATCAGGAAGACGAATTGACCAAAGGCTAGGGTTGCCCATGGAAACAGTATAGGGCTTGAGGAAATCCCGCTGCTTTGTGGCCAGTTCCCATAAACACAAGTTGAACAATGGAACTCAGGGGCAGTAAAATTCACAAAACTGCAGAGTTGAAAATATCCATCACTGAAAAATGTCTTGAGGAAAGTCAAAGAAAAGGACTTGTAAGCAAGGGAGAATGGCAGGAAAGGGATTTGAGGAGGTAGAAAGGACTCGCCATTAAGCACAAGAAAAGGAGCTGAACATTGCCAACATTGCAGTTGGCCAAAAAGGGTGTATGCGTTTTTTTCTGTATATATTCAAGAAAAGGGCATACACGTTTTTAGCCAACCAAACAGGTGGGCACTGGAAGTCAATACTACAAAAGATATCACTTCGCATCAGTCAGAAGAGCCATCCTCATAAAGCATAAACAACAGAAATGCAGGACAGGGCAACGAGAAGAGGGAGCCCTGTGAGACTTATAGTGGAAATGTATATTGCCAACGGCCATTCTGGAGAAGTGTATTGTGTTTACTAAAGCATCTAAAAAATGAGCTACAGAGCATAGGGCACTTGCACTCATGGGCGTATATCTTGGGAAAAACAAAAATCGAGAGGACACAGGCACCCCAATGTTTACCCCCTCTCTGTTTAAAAGATCCTCGACTAGGATATAACTTAAATGTCTCTGGAGGGAAAAAATGGATAGAGATGTGGTACTTAGGTAGAGTGGAATATTATTCAGCCTGGAAATCAATGAAATATGGCCAGTTGTAACAACTCCCGAGGAGTTACGTATGATCATTCTAAGTGACAGAATTCAAAAAGAAAAAGACACATATCATAAGCTATCACTTAAAGGTGGAATCCAAAATGGCTACACATGAAATAAATTACAAAACAAAAACATAGTCAAATATGTAGAAAACACGCATAAGGCTGCTAAACGGGAAAGGTGGGGAGGGGTGAGGCATCATCCAGGAGGTTGAAATTAGCAAAGATACCATTCCAAATACCAAACTGATAATCAACAAGGCCTACACGGTAGCTAAAAGAACTGCACTCAGCACACTCAAGTCACCGGAAAAGAATATATAGGACTGGTAAGAATCTGAAAAAGAATTTATTGATGTCTCTCTGTACGTGAATCAAGTGGATGTACAGCAGCAAGAAACAGAGCTTTGAAAATCAGCTGTAACCAATATAGTAATAAATTGAAAAAAATAAACGACAGAGAGACAGAGAAAACCTCTTACAACTTTTCCTCAGGGATGGTGATGCAACATGGATTGAACACATCTAGACCCACAGCAGGATGAGACATAAGGCTGGAAACTGTTTGCACTAAGAGAAATGTGAGGTTGGGTGAGGAAACGCACACCCTTTAAAGTAATACTACCTGGTACCCATTCAATGGGTCCCAAATCTGCAGGTTCAAGGGATCTTCCTACAGCTAAAACATGCATGGAAAACCCAGAGGACTGTACACCATGTGATCGGGAGATGTGTCTAAAATGCACCTCATTTATCCTCTCCTGGTGCTCCTGTTCACCATTCCAGCCACGCTACTTAGAATCTCCCCACTTGGAGAATCAGCACATTTAAACTTCTGTTTCACACATTTTGCAAATTGTGAGGAGGATGAACGGGAAGAGGGGGAACCAATGAGAGAATAGTTGTAGGGGTTTGGACGGGCACATATCACTCTAATTTCCCATTAAGAATAAGAATTAAAGAAAGGCTCAGCCTGCCTCGCTGGAGCCAAAATAGGGCCTGAAGCAATCCTGCGGGTTTGAGGCCAGCTCACAAAAGAGCAACTTAAAAAATGGAGCTCAGGGTCACTGCAATTCACAAACCTGCAGAGTTATAAATGAAAACTAACGTCCAAAAATATGTTGAGGTAAGGCAAAGAAGAGGATCTGAATGCAAGACAGAATTGCAAGAAACAGATTTCAAGAGATAGATTGGACTCGTCTTTAACGCACATGAAAAGCGGCAGAATTTCGACAATGATGCAGTTGGCCCAAAAGGGCGTATGCGTTTTTTCCTGATTATATCCAGGAAAAAAACGCATATGCACTTTATGGGCAACGAAGCAAGCAAGCAATGCAAATGTGCACAACAAAGAAGTCTCATTTCCCACCAGTCAAAAGGGCCATCCTAAAAAATTGTAAAAACCAGAAATGCAGGACAGGCCATGGAGAACAGGGAGCCTTTATACGCTGATGGGCAGTGTGTGAACTGCCGAGAGCCACTCTGGAGAAGTGTATGGTGGTTCCTAAATCATCTAAAAAACAGAGCTACAGAGCATAGGACACTTCCAATCATGGGAGTATATCTAGGGAAGTCTAAAAATCAACAAGACACAAGCACACCACAGTTTAGGGCTACTCTGTTTACAAGAACCTCAACTTCAGTACACCTTAAATATCCCAGGAAAGAGAACAATGGATAAAGAAGATGTGGTACTTATGTACAATGGAATATCTCTTCACCATGAAATCAATGTAATAAGGCTAGTAGAAGGATAAAGAGTGGATTTAGGTCTGATAATACTACTTGAAATAAGTCAAACAGAAAAAGAAACATATCATAAGATATCACTTATAGAGGGAGGGTAAATATGGCTGCACAAGAAATGAATTACAGAACAGAACAGTGTCTCACATTTAGAAAACACACTTATGTCAGTTAAAGGGGAAAGGAGAGGTGGGGTGATGCATAAAACCAGAGTTTGAAATTAGCACAGATACCGTTCAATAAACCAAATAGGTATTAGACAAGATCTACACCTTGCTCAATGAACTGGCCTCAACACACCCTATACACCGCAGAGAAATATATCTGAGTAATAAGAATCTTAAAACCCATGTATTGATATATCTCCATAAGGGAATCAAGTGTGTGCAGAGCGGCACAAACACAGCAGTGAAAATGAGCTAAACCCCATCATAGAAATAAATTTTAAAAACAAAACGCTGAAACAATGAAAGAGAGAAAAATTCTTACAAAATTCGCTCAGGGGCTGTGATGCAACCTGGATTGACCACATATAAACCCACAGCTGGATAAGACATAAGGCTGGACACTTGGGGCTGAGAGGATTGGTGAGCTTTGGTGAGCAACTGCCGAAAGTTTAATGCAATACTTCATGCTACTCATTCCAAGGGTCCCAACACTCCAGGTTGAAGGGAATCTTCCTACAGCTAAACCATGCTTGGGAAACCCAGCGACTGGTATACCATATGATCGGGAAGGGTTTCTAAAACGCACCTCATTTTTCCTCTCCTGGGGCTCCAGATCGACATTCCAGCCACTTTACTAACAACATCCCCACATGGAGAGTCAATGCCTTTAAGTTCTGGTATTGCACAGTCTGCAGTTAGTGCGGAGGATGAATGGGAATACGGGGAACCAGTGAGAAACTAGCTGTAGCGGTTTCAATGGGCACATGTCACTCTAATGTCACATCAGTAAGAAGAATTAACCAAAGGCACAGCAAGGTGCCCCAGAAGAAAAATAGGGCTTCAAGGAATCCTGTGGTTATGGGGCAAGACCACAAAAATAAGAGCTGAAAAATGGAGCTAAGGGCCACTGCAATTCAAAAACCTGCAGAGTTATAAAGGCCAACAATTTTCAACAAATATATTGAGGTAAGGCTATGAAGAGGCATTGAAAGCAAGGCAGAATTGCAGGAAACCGATTTCAGGAGGTAGACTGGAATTGCATTGAAAGCATAGGAAAAGAGGCAGAGCGTCCACAATGATGCACTTGGCCAAAAAGGGCGTATGCGTTTTTTCCTGAATATATTCAGGAAAAAACGCATACTCACTTTTTGGCCAACCAAGCAAACTTGCAAAGGAAATCTGCACTACAATGAAGTCTCACTTCCCCCCGGTCAAACGGGCCATCTGAAAAAAGTGTAAAATCCAGAAAGGCAGGACAGGCCATGGAGAACTGGGAGCCTTGTTATGCTGATGGGCGGGATGTAAATTGCCAACAGACACTCGGGAGAAGTGTACGGTGTTTCCTGAAACATCTAAAAAACAAAGCAACGGAGCCTAGGGCACTTCCACTTATGGTCCTATAGCATAGGGAAATTAAAATCAAAAAGACACAGCCACCCCAAAGTTTGGGACGACTCTGTTTACAAGAACCTCGTTTACCGTACAAGTTCAGTATCACAGAAAGTGAAAAATGGATAAAGAACTTGTGGTACTTACGTACAATGCAGTATCACTCAGCAATGAAATCTATGTCATCAGGCAATTAGCAGCACAATGAGTGGATTCAGGTATGATGATTCTAACTGAAATAAGTCACACAGAAAAAGAAACATCATAAGATATCAGTAATACACGGAATGTAAACTTGGCTACACAGGAACTGAATTACAGAACAGAACAGGGTCTCAAATTTAGAAAACCAACTTATGCTTGCTTAAGGGTAAATGTGAGTTGGGGTGCTGCATAAAACCAGAGATTGAAATGAGCACAGATAAAGTTCCTTAAGCCAAATATGTAATAGACAAGAGCTACTCCTTGCTCAACGAAATGGACTCAACACCCCATATTAAACGCCTAAGAATGTACCTGACTAGTAAGTATCTTAAAACCTATGGATTGCTATGTCTCCGAAAGAGAATCAAGCATGTGTACAGGGGCATAAACGCAGCAGTGATAGGATTGGAGAGGTTCGGTGAGCAAATGAAGACCCTTTGAAGTCATATTGCATGGTACCCATTCCACGGTTTTCAACTACCCAGGTTTAAGGTATTCTTCCTTCAGCTAAAACATGCATGTGGAACCTAGAGTATGATCAACCATGTGATCGGGAGACGTGTTCAAATATGTCTCAGTTTTCGTACCCTGGTACTCGGGTGCAACATTCCAGACGCTTTACTAACACTCTCCCTACTTGGAGAGTCAGTCCCTTTAACCTCCTGTTTGGCCCAGTTTGCAATTTCTGCGGAAGATGAACAGGAATAGGGAGAACCAATGAGAGACTAGCTGGAGGTGTCTGGACGGGCAAATTTAACTCTCATTTCCCACCAGGAAGAGGAAATAACCAAAGGCTCAGCGTGCTGTGCTGGAACCAGATTAGGGCCTGAAGCCATCCTGCGGTGTTGCGGCCAGGTCACAAGAAAGCGAGTTGAAGAAAGGAGCTCAGGGGCACTGTAATTCACAAACCTGCAGAGTTATAAATGACAGCTATCGTCCAAAAATAGACTGAAGTAAGGCTGCCAAGAGGACTTGAAAGCGGGGCAGAATTGCAGGAATCCGATTTCAGGAGGTAGACTGGAATTGCATTGAAAGCATAGGAAAAGAGGCAGAACGTCCACAATGATGCACTTGGCCAAAAAGGGCGTATGCGTTTTTTCCTGAATATATTCAGGAAAAAACGCATACGCCCTTTTTGGCCAACCAAGCAAGCTTGCAAAGGAAATCTGCACTACAATGAAGTCTCACTTCCCCCCGGTCAAAAGGGCCATCTGAAAAAAGTGTAAAATTCAGAAAGGCAGGACAGGCCATGGAGAACTGGGAGCCTTGTTATGCTGATGGGCGGGATGTAAATTGCCAACAGACACTCGGGAGAAGTGTATGGTGTTTCCTGAAACACCTAGAAAACAAAGCAACAGAGCCAAGGGCACTTCCACTTATGGTCCTATAGCTTAGGGAAATTAAAATCAAAAAGACACAGCCACCCCAAAATTTGGGACGGCTCTTTTTACAGAAATCTCTTCTACGGCACAAGTTAAATATCCCAGAGAGCAAATAATGGATAAAGAAGTTGCGGTACTTATGTACAACAGAATACCACTCAGCAATGAAATCTATGTCATCAGGCCCATGCCAGCATAATGAGTGGATTGAGGCACGATGATTCTAAGTGAAATAAGTCACACAGAAAAAGAAACATCATAAGGTATCAGTAATACACGGAATGTGAACTTGGCTACACATGAACTGAATTCCAAAACAGAACAGGGTCTCAAGTTTAGAAAACCAACTTATGCCTGCTTAAGGGGGAAGGTGAGTTGGGGTGCTGCATGAAAGCAGAGTTTGAAATTAGCACAGATACCGTTCCATAAGCCAAATATGTAATAGACAAGACCTACCCCTTGCTCAACGAAATGGATTCAACAATGAGGTATCACCTCACACCTGGTAGAATAGGCATCATAGAAAATCTACAAACAAAAAATGCTGGAAAGGGTGTGGCTAAAAGGAACCCTCTTCCAGTATTGTTGGGAATATAAATTGATACAGTCATTATGGAGAACAATATGGAATTTCTTAAGAAACTAACAATAGAATTACCATATGATACAGCAATCCCAGTACTGGACATATACCCAGAAAAACCATAAATCAAAAAGAGTCATTCACCGCAATGTTCATTGCATCACTATTTACAATATCGAGGTAATGGAAGCAACCTAAATGCCCACAGACAGACGAATGCATAAAGCTGTGGTACATATATAAAATGGAATATTACTAAGCCATGAAAAGGAATGAAATTGGGTCATTTGTAGAGACGTCGATGGATCTAGAGACTGTCATACAGAGTGAAGTAAGTCAGAAAGAGAAAAACAAATCTTGTATATTCATGCATATATGTGGAACCTAGAAAAACTGTACAGATTAACCATTTTGCAAGGCATAAATAGAGCAACAGATGTAGACAACAAACGTATGGACAACAAGGGGGGAAAGCTGTTGGGGGGGTGGTGGTGGGAGGAGTTGAGAGACTGGGATTGGCATGTATACATTTATATGTATAAAATAGATAACCAATAAGAACCTGCTGTATAAAAATATAAAATAAAATTCAAAATTAAAAAGAAATAAAATTTAAAAAATAAAACAGAAAAAACAATTATTCCCTGCACATACATGTATTTATATGAATAAATTATTTCCATGCTTATATCTGTAAATACAAAAAAGAGGAATAAAATCTACCTTGAACCAAAAACGAAAAAGAGAAAAAAACACAGAACCCACCAGTTACACAGAGGAAAACCGTATCAGGGCACTTGCTCCAGTTGTAAACAATTCTGAAGTTGGTCAGTGGTGGGGAATCGTCTCCCATTCAGCCAGTAGCCCCCACGCAACAAGCGTCCTCATTGCAAAGCTGGGGCACCGTGCCGAGGCATCTGTGAGTAAACGTGAGCTGAGCCCCAGGCCAGTTGCTGCTGAACTATTCCCACCCGTCCCAGGTAAAACACCTGAATATATACAAGGACTTGAAAGCCTAGAGGAAGGGCCATAGAGCCACACGAGTGACAGCATGCCGGCCGACTTGGTGCCTGCAGGCCAGCCAGGATGGTCCTGGCCCTGGGTGCTCTTCTGGAAGATTTCCATTTCCCTGCCTGAGATACCCGTCCTGTCCCTGCCCCCACTGCTTTTTTCCTTCCTCACCTCTGCCCAGGGAGAAATTCCAGCAGCAGGTATGGGTGACACATCCTCTTCTTTAGCAGGTGGCAGCCTGGCAACTGCTGCAGAAAGTCCAGCAGAGCCCCACTCACACTGGGCCACCCACAAAGCCATGGCCTCTCACTCCCTCCCACCAGCCCAGCCCCGAGACTGCTGACAGGGCAGAGAAAATGGCGTCAGGCACGGCTGCAGGGGCTCTTGCTGCCTGGAGTGGTATTTATATTGATCTCAACCCAGGCACACCTGGGGAGGGCTGGCCGGCACGGTAAGGCTGCCCAGGTCAGCCAATCATCACCCCTCAGGGGCTCAAAGTTGCAGAAAATGGAACTTGCTGAACCGGCCAGGTCCAAGGAACAGGTGTGGGCTCCTGAGAGTCAGGATAGACAAGGGGCTGCAGCTTTGGCTTGTTTTCTAATCATTTTATCTGGCCCATGAGTGGGAGACAACTTCAAGAAAACCCTCTCCTAATGAGAGGAACCCAGGAGTCAGGGAGAGGAGGGGTGGGTGGTGGTTGGAGACAGAGGCCTGGTGCCCCGGGTGCAGTGGAAGTCTCTGGAAGACCAGGTGGAGGGAGGCCTCACGGAGTGATGCCCAGGGTTACAGACCTGTCGCAGCTGCTGTTTGTTAGTTCAAGTCCTGCTCTGAGGTGCTCTGTGTCAGCTCTGAGCGACAGGTGAGCTGGGGGTGCTCTGCAATGAGGGCTATGTGCATGGTTCCTGTGTGCCCAGCCCTGCCACGGTACCTGCAAGGGTAGCTCTGTATCCTGGGAGGGGCCTGACCACGAGAGCTCCGTGGGCTGGGGTGGGGGTGGGGTACCTGCCCAGGTGAGCTCCATATTCTGGGATTGGTCTGACCACGAGAGTCCCATGGGCTGCTGGGGACCTGGTAAAGGATGTCAGGACAGTCAGTGAAGCCACCGAGGATATACCTCCAGTTCCTCCTAATTCCTACACCCTGCTGGTCATTCTACCAACCACCAGGACATGGTATTCTGTATTAGTCTTCAATGATGCCTTCTTTTGTATTCCATTAGTCCCAGAGTCACAAGAAATTTTGGCTTGTGAGTGGCAGGACTCAACATACAACTAAAATAATACTTCCGGGCCGTTCGGCCCCAAGGGTGCAAAAATTCCCACACCATCTTTGGGGAAAGCTTAGCTAAAGACCTAAAAGTTCTACCTCTGGAAAAGGAAACCCTCCTTCAATATGCAGGCGACATTCTGATCGCTAGCCCTACTAAGGAGGCCTCTGAACTACCAAGCCAATAAAGGATAGAAGTTGTCCAAGAAAAAGCTCAAATATCACAGACTGCAGTGACCTTCCTGGGCTTCATTCTCACAGAAGGTCGGAGAAGCCCATCCCAGGAAAGGGAAGAAACCATTTTCAGCCTTACCCCTTTCTAAAACTAGAAGACAGCTTAGGGGTTCCTGGGGAGGCCAGGGTTTGCTGCTTCTGGATCCCTAACTACAGTCTACTAGCTGGGCCTCTATATGAAACACTGAAAGGAAAAGATGATGATCCTTTTGAATAGAATCCAGAAGTGGCCTTTCAAGAATGGAAAGAGCAGTCAATTCAGACCCTTGCCCTGGAACTCCCTAATTTAGCTAAACCCTTTGACCTTTACATTCCCGGTGAAAGGTGAATCGCCATTGGAGAATTAGTGCAAAAACTGGGACCACTTGAAATGGAACAATGCAAGAATGCCATCCAGGTAGGATAAACTACGGTCACTAAGGGGCTTGGCCCACTGCCACATCTGGCCAAGATACTGGCGGTATCTAAAAACCTGGAAATCAGCAGCCCAAAAGGCCACCTCCCTCCTAAGGGAAAAGGACCCCACGTGGTGATCCTAACCACCAACCATGCCCTGAAGTTGCAGGGTTCGCTCCGTGGGCACACCGACCTCGAGTGAGGAGGCCCTCCAACTCCAACATCCAGAGAGATAACCGGGGGCAACAGGGCACCATGACGACTCGTGTGAACATCACTTGACCTGGAGTTTCTCTCATAAAACAACAAGAGTGTGTCCCAAAAGAGTAGACTACTGCTTGCAGGACTTACTGCACCCAGAGGGGAGCTAATAATCTTGGCGGGGGAACAGTATACCACACTGTCACCATAGAAAAGCCTACAGACACCGTGATGATGGTGGCCAATAAGACCGGCTGGACTCCTGTTTACTTCAAAAGGCTGTTGACTCAGTGGCCATCATGGTCCTTGATCACCACTGACCCTGGACTGTCTGGGAGTTGAGCGGGCAGGGCTCTGACACCTGGTGCTGTTTGTACGTTAATTCAGGGGCCTAATTGAAGAAAGCGCAGACTACTGGTCAGAGCATCTAGGCTGGCAGAAACGGTCAGCCTAAGGTGGCCAAACAAATGTGGGGCGGGGTGAAACCGGCCCCCACAGCGTCTCTGCACATCTCTTTCCTGGACCCTTAAAGGTCATTAGAATCTATAACACTTCCAATGCTGGTGCTCAGGTGGACGAGCAGGGAGGCAGGGGTCCTGGGGACAATCAACGTCACCGGGAGGCTGCTGGGGAGAAGCTCTGACCCTCGCCCCAGGGTATGAGGGCTCCCAACTCAGCACTCAGCAGTTACAGAAGAAGGGTCTGCACCCTCAGCACTCCAAGAATGAGGAATGGGACAAAAAGCAGAGGAGGGGTTTGTCCCCAGCAAAGCCCATTAAAAATCCCTGGGAGATAAAAATAGAATCTGGGCAATAAAGTCAAGTCTAACCTTTTTTATCCTTTGTGCTTTGTCTAATTTCACGTGCTCCTAGGGTCCCGCATGCAGAGGTTCCACACCCGGCACTTCAGACCAGATTTCCTAGTGCAGAATGGCTGGGTCGACACCTCAGCTCCTGGGGCCCAGTGCAGACTCCACGATATAGAGCCTGAGCTACAGCCAACCCGGCCCTCGAGAGCTCCGCCCCCTCCCTCCCTCCCACTGACTCTGACAGGATCTCTACACAGCAGCCCAGCCCACAGCCCACGGGGTAGTGCATGCTCTCACCTCTCCATTCTCTGATCAAAATATAAAGTTTCCTTTGCTTGTGAACCAAACTCAGTCTCGATCTGTTGGCCCCAATGACACTGGACAGGGGGACACTTGTTGGGGTCCACTCTGGAGGATCAGTAACAGAAATTGAGACTATTGTAACCTCAATGAACAGATGTGTGAGCCAAACTGTAGTTAACATAGAACAGTGTATAAGGCTCGGATAAAATAAGATGTTTTTAACACTTCCATTTGATATTTCCATCACTTTTTATAAGCAAGTTCAGTGAAAAGGTTTGTCTTATTTGTCAGGTCAATATTAGAGAAACGAAGTGATTTCTTTCCAAGGATGTACATCTAATAATCTTGGTTAAACCTTCAATCCTGTTTTAAATGCTTTTCCATTGAAAATGATACCTCTCTTTCAGCTCCCCCATTTCTGAGAAGTATAAAATCTTATAATTTATTATTACCAAAGGGGAAAGGTGGGAGGAGGGATAAATTAACAGTTTGGAATTAACACATACACACTGCTATGTATAAAATAGATCATCAACAAGGAACTACTGTATAGCACAGGGAACTACACTCAACATTTTGCAATAACCTATAAGGGGAAATAATCTGAAAAAGAATAGATATTTTTATTGACATCATCTATCAATGACAGTTAAAGTGTAGCCTAAGGGAAGCTGGTGGTGAGTGCTTCTGACCCTGAAGACTTCAATTATCTAAAGTTTGGACTCTGCCTACTTCCCAAGGCCCTTAATGAACATATGTGTAGCCGTAGCTTAAAAACTTCCCCAGTTTGGGTTTTGGGGAGACACTGATTTTGAAAAAGCCCTGGTGTTCTCCTTACATGAATGGGACTCTTCCTACTGCTAAAACATGTCTGTCACACCCAGAGGATGGTATACCATCTGATCGGGAAGAGTTTGGAAAAGGCATCTCATCTCCTCATCTCCTGGTGCTCGGGTTCACCCCTCCAGCGTCTTTACTAACAGTCTCCCCACTTGGAGATGTCAGCACTGTCAACATCCTGTTGCGTACAGTTTGGAATTTGTCCAGAGGATGAAGCGGAAGGATGAGGAACAATGAGAGACAAGTCCTAGGTGTTCAGACAGGCACATGTCACTCTAATTTCCAATCAGGAAGACGAATTGACCAAAGGCTAGGGTTGCCCATGGAAACAGTATAGGGCTTGAGGAAATCCCGCTGCTTTGTGGCCAGTTCCCATAAACACAAGTTGAACAATGGAACTCAGGGGCAGTAAAATTCACAAAACTGCAGAGTTGAAAATATCCATCACTGAAAAATGTCTTGAGGAAAGTCAAAGAAAAGGACTTGTAAGCAAGGGAGAATGGCAGGAAAGGGATTTGAGGAGGTAGAAAGGACTCGCCATTAAGCACAAGAAAAGGAGCTGAACATTGCCAACATTGCAGTTGGCCAAAAAGGGTGTATGCGTTTTTTTCTGTATATATTCAAGAAAAGGGCATACACGTTTTTAGCCAACCAAACAGGTGGGCACTGGAAGTCAATACTACAAAAGATATCACTTCGCATCAGTCAGAAGAGCCATCCTCATAAAGCGTAAACAACAGAAATGCAGGACAGGGCAACGAGAAGAGGGAGCCCTGTGAGACTTATAGTGGAAATGTATATTGCCAACGGCCATTCTGGAGAAGTGTATTGTGTTTACTAAAGCATCTAAAAAATGAGCTACAGAGCATAGGGCACTTGCACTCATGGGCGTATATCTTGGGAAAAACAAAAATCGAGAGGACACAGGCACCCCAATGTTTACCCCCTCTCTGTTTAAAAGATCCTCGACTAGGATATAACTTAAATGTCTCTGGAGGGAAAAAATGGATAGAGATGTGGTACTTAGGTAGAGTGGAATATTATTCAGCCTGGAAATCAATGAAATATGGCCAGTTGTAACAACTCCCGAGGAGTTACGTATGATCATTCTAAGTGACAGAATTCAAAAAGAAAAAGACACATATCATAAGCTATCACTTAAAGGTGGAATCCAAAATGGCTACACATGAAATAAATTACAAAACAAAAACATAGTCAAATATGTAGAAAACACGCATAAGGCTGCTAAACGGGAAAGGTGGGGAGGGGTGAGGCATCATCCAGGAGGTTGAAATTAGCAAAGATACCATTCCAAATACCAAACTGATAATCAACAAGGCCTACACGGTAGCTAAAAGAACTGCACTCAGCACACTCAAGTCACCGGAAAAGAATATATAGGACTGGTAAGAATCTGAAAAAGAATTTATTGATGTCTCTCTGTACGTGAATCAAGTGGATGTACAGCAGCAAGAAACAGAGCTTTGAAAATCAGCTGTAACCAATATAGTAATAAATTGAAAAAAATAAACGACAGAGAGACAGAGAAAACCTCTTACAACTTTTCCTCAGGGACGGTGATGCAACATGGATTGAACACATCTAGACCCACAGCAGGATGAGACATAAGGCTGGAAACTGTTTGCACTAAGAGAAATGTGAGGTTGGGTGAGGAAACGCACACCCTTTAAAGTAATACTACCTGGTACCCATTCAATGGGTCCCAAATCTGCAGGTTCAAGGGATCTTCCTACAGCTAAAACATGCATGGAAAACCCAGAGGACTGTACACCATGTGATCGGGAGATGTGTCTAAAATGCACCTCATTTATCCTCTCCTGGTGCTCCTGTTCACCATTCCAGCCACGCTACTTAGAATCTCCCCACTTGGAGAATCAGCACATTTAAACTTCTGTTTCACACATTTTGCAAATTGTGAGGAGGATGAACGGGAAGAGGGGGAACCAATGAGAGAATAGTTGTAGGGGTTTGGACGGGCACATATCACTCTAATTTCCCATTAAGAATAAGAATTAAAGAAAGGCTCAGCCTGCCTCGCCGGAGCCAAAATAGGGCCTGAAGCAATCCTGCGGGTTTGAGGCCAGCTCACAAAAGAGCAACTTAAAAAATGGAGCTCAGGGTCACTGCAATTCACAAACCTGCAGAGTTATAAATGAAAACTAACGTCCAAAAATATGTTGAGGTAAGGCAAAGAAGAGGATCTGAATGCAAGACAGAATTGCAAGAAACAGATTTCAAGAGATAAATTGAACTCGTCTTTAACGCACATGAAAAGCGGCAGAATTTCGACAATGATGCAGTTGGCCCAAAAGGGCGTATGCGTTTTTTCCTGATTATATCCAGGAAAAAAACGCATACGCACTTTATGGGCAACGAAGCAAGCAAGCAATGCAAATGTGCACAACAAAGAAGTCTCATTTCCCACCAGTCAAAAGGGCCATCCTAAAAAATTGTAAAAACCAGAAATGCAGGACAGGCCATGGAGAACAGGGAGCCTTTATACGCTGATGGGCAGTGTGTGAACTGCCGAGAGCCACTCTGGAGAAGTGTATGGTGGTTCCTAAATCATCTAAAAAACAGAGCTACAGAGCATAGGACACTTCCAATCATGGGAGTATATCTAGGGAAGTCTAAAAATCAACAAGACACAAGCACACCACAGTTTAGGGCTACTCTGTTTACAAGAACCTCAACTTCAGTACACCTTAAATATCCCAGGAAAGAGAACAATGGATAAAGAAGATGTGGTACTTATGTACAATGGAATATCTCTTCACCATGAAATCAATGTAATAAGGCTAGTAGAAGGATAAAGAGTGGATTTAGGTCTGATAATACTACTTGAAATAAGTCAAACAGAAAAAGAAACATATCATAAGATATCACTTATAGAGGGAGGGTAAATATGGCTGCACAAGAAATGAATTACAGAACAGAACAGTGTCTCACATTTAGAAAACACACTTATGTCAGCTAAAGGGGAAAGGAGAGGTGGGGTGATGCATAAAACCAGAGTTTGAAATTAGCACAGATACCGTTCAATAAACCAAATAGGTATTAGACAAGATCTACACCTTGCTCAATGAACTGGCCTCAACACACCCTATACACCGCAGAGAAATATATCTGAGTAATAAGAATCTTAAAACCCATGTATTGATATATCTCCATAAGGGAATCAAGTGTGTGCAGAGCGGCACAAACACAGCAGTGAAAATGAGCTAAACCCCATTATAGAAATAAATTTTAAAAACAAAACGCTGAAACAATGAAAGAGAGAAAAATTCTTACAAAATTCGCTCAGGGGCTGTGATGCAACCTGGATTGACCACATATAAACCCACAGCTGGATAAGACATAAGGCTGGACACTTGGGGCTGAGAGGATTGGTGAGCTTTGGTGAGCAACTGCCGAAAGTTTAATGCAATACTTCATGCTACTCATTCCAAGGGTCCCAACACTCCAGGTTGAAGGGAATCTTCCTACAGCTAAACCATGCTTGGGAAACCCAGCGACTGGTATACCATATGATCGGGAAGGGTTTCTAAAACGCACCTCATTTTTCCTCTCCTGGGGCTCCGGATCGACATTCCAGCCACTTTACTAACAACATCCCCACATGGAGAGTCAATGCCTTTAAGTTCTGGTATTGCACAGTCTGCAGTTAGTGCGGAGGATGAATGGGAATAGGGGGAACCAGTGAGAAACTAGCTGTAGCGGTTTCAATGGGCACATGTCACTCTAATGTCACATCAGTAAGAAGAATTAACCAAAGGCACAGCAAGGTGCCCCAGAAGAAAAATAGGGCTTCAAGGAATCCTGTGGTTATGGGGCAAGACCACAAAAATAAGAGCTGAAAAATGGAGCTAAGGGCCACTGCAATTCAAAAACCTGCAGAGTTATAAAGGCCAACAATTTTCAACAAATATATTGAGGTAAGGCTATGAAGAGGCATTGAAAGCAAGGCAGAATTGCAGGAAACCGATTTCAGGAGGTAGACTGGAATTGCATTGAAAGCATAGGAAAAGAGGCAGAGCGTCCACAATGATGCACTTGGCCAAAAAGGGCGTATGCGTTTTTTCCTGAATATATTCAGGAAAAAACGCATACGCCCTTTTTGGCCAACCAAGTAAGCTTGCAAAGGAAATCTGCACTACAATGAACTCTCACTTCCACCGGGTCAAAAGGGCCATCTGAAAAAAGTGTAAAATCCATAACGGCACCACAGGCCATGGAGAACTGGGAGCCTTCTTATGCTGATGGGCGGGATGTAAATTGCCAACAGCCACTCGGGAGAAGTGTATGGTGTTTCCTGAAACATCTAAAAAACAAAGCAACAGAGCCTAGGGCACTTCCACTTATGGTCCTATAGCTTAGGGAAATTAAAATCAAAAAGACACAGCCACCCCAAAATTTGGGACGGCTCTGTTTACAAGAACCTCGTTTACGGTACAAGTTCAATATCGCAGAAAGTGAAAAATGGATAAAGAAGTTGTGGTACTTACGTACAATGCAATAACACTCAGCAATGAAATCTATGTCATCAGGCCCGTAGCACCATAATGAGTGGATTCAGGTATGATGATTCGAACTGAAATAAGTCACACAGAAAAGAAACATCATAAGGTATCACTAATACACAGAATGTGAACTTGGCTACACATGAACTGAATTACAAAACAGAACAGGGTCTCAAGTTTAGAAAACCAACTTATGCTTGCTTAAGGAGGAAGGTGAGTTGGGGTGCTGCATAAAACTAGAGTTTGAAATGAGCACAGATAAAGTTCCTTAAGCCAAATATGGAATAGACAAGAGCTACTCCTTGCTCAACGAAATGGACTCAACACCGCATATTAAACGCCTAAGAATGTATCTGACTAGTAAGTATCTTAAAACCTATGGATTGCTATGTCTCCGAAAGAGAATCAAGCATGTGTACAGGGGCATAAACGCAGCAGTGATAGGATTGGAGAGGTTTGGTGAGCAAATGAAGACCCTTTGAAGTCATATTGCATGGTACCCATTCCACGGGTCTCAACTCTCCAGGTTTAAGGTATTCTTCCTTCAGCTAAAACATGCATGTGGAACCCAGAGTATGATCAACCGTGTGAACGGGAGACGTGTTCAAATATGTCTCAGTTTTCCTCCCCTGGTACTCGGGTGCAACATTCCAGACGCTTTACTAACACTCTCCCGACTTGGAGAGTCAGTCCCTTTAACCTCCTGTTTGGCCCAGTTTGCAATTTTTGCGGAAGATGAACAGGAATAGCGAGAACCAATGAGAGACTAGCTGGAGGTGTCTGGACGGGCAAATTTAACTCTCATTTCCCACCAGGAAGAGGAAATAACCAAAGGCTCAGCGTGCCGTGCCGGAACCAGATTAGGGCCTGAAGCCATCCTGCGGTGTTGCGGCCAGGTCACAAGAAAGCGAGTTGAAGAAAGGAGCTCAGGGGCACTGTAATTCACAAACCTGCAGAGTTATAAATGACAGCTATCGTCCAAAAATAGACTGAAGTAAGGCTGCCAAGAGGACTTGAAAGCGGGGCAGAATTGCAGGAAACCGATTTCAGGAGGTAGACTGGAATTGCATTGAAAGCATAGGAAAAGAGGCAGAACGTCCACAATGATGCACTTGGCCAAAAAGGGCGTATGCGTTTTTTCCTGAATATATTCAGGAAAAAACGCATACGCCCTTTTTGGCCAACCAAGCAAGCTTGCAAAGGAAATCTGCACTACAATGAAGTCTCACTTCCCCCCGGTCAAAAGGGCCATCTGAAAAAAGTGTAAAATCCAGAAAGGCAGGACAGGCCATGGAGAACTGGGAGCCTTGTTATGCTGATGGGCGGGATGTACATTGCCAACAGACACTCGGGAGAAGTGTATGGTGTTTCCTGAAACACCTAGAAAACAAAGCAACAGAGCCAAGGGCACTTCCACTTATGGTCCTATAGCTTAGGGAAATTAAAATCAAAAAGACACAGCCACTCCAAAATTTGGGACGGCTCTTTTTACAGAAATCTCTTCTACGGCACAAGTTAAATATCCCAGAGAGCAAATAATGGATAAAGAAGTTGCGGTACTTATGTACAACAGAATACCACTCAGCAATGAAATCTATGTCACCAGGCCCGTGCCAGCATAATGAGTGGATTGAGGCACGATGATTCTAAGTGAAATAAGTCACACAGAAAAAGAAACATCATAAGGTATCAGTAATACACGGAATGTGAACTTGGCTACACATGAACTGAATTCCAAAACAGAACAGGGTCTCAAGTTTAGAAAACCAACTTATGCCTGCTTAAGGGGGAAGGTGAGTTGGGGTGCTGCATGAAAGCAGAGTTTGAAATTAGCACAGATACCGTTCCATAAGCCAAATATGTAATAGACAAGACCTACCCCTTGCTCAACGAAATGGATTCAACAATGAGGTATCACCTCACACCTGGTAGAATAGGCATCATAGAAAATCTACAAACAAAAAATGCTGGAAAGGGTGTGGCGAAAAGGAACCCTCTTCCAGTATTGTTGGGAATATAAATTGATACAGTCATTATGGAGAACAATATGGAATTTCTTAAGAAACTAACAATAGAATTACCATATGATACAGCAATCCCAGTACTGGACATATACCCAGACAAAACCATAAATCAAAAAGAGTCATTCACCGCAATGTTCATTGCATCACTATTTACAATATCGAGGTAATGGAAGCAACCTAAATGCCCACAGACAGACGAATGCATAAAGCTGTGGTACATATATAAAATGGAATATTACTAAGCCATGAAAAGGAATGAAATTGGGTCATTTGTAGAGACGTCGATGGATCTAGAGACTGTCATACAGAGTGAAGTAAGTCAGAAAGAGAAAAACAAATCTTGTATATTCATGCATATATGTGGAACCTAGAAAAACTGTACAGATTAACCATTTTGCAAGGCATAAATAGAGCAACAGATGTAGACAACAAACGTATGGACAACAAGGGGGGAAAGCTGTTGGGGGGGTGGTGGTGGGAGGAGTTGAGAGACTGGGATTGGCATGTATACATTTATATGTATAAAATAGATAACCAATAAGAACCTGCTGTATAAAAATATAAAATAAAATTCAAAATTAAAAAGAAATAAAATTTAAAAAATAAAACAGAAAAAACAATTATTCCCTGCACATACATGTATTTATATGAATAAATTATTTCCATGCTTATATCTGTAAATACAAAAAAGAGGAATAAAATCTACCTTGAACCAAAAACGAAAAAGAGAAAAAAACACAGAACCCACCAGTTACACAGAGGAAAACCGTATCAGGGCACTTGCTCCAGTTGTAAACAATTCTGAAGTTGGTCAGTGGTGGGGAATCGTCTCCCATTCAGCCAGCAGCCCCCACGCAACAAGCGTCCTCATTGCAAAGCTGGGGCACCGTGCCGAGGCATCTGTGAGTAAACGTGAGCTGAGCCCCAGGCCAGTTGCTGCTGAACTATTCCCACCCGTCCCAGGTAAAACACCTGAATATATACAAGGACTTGAAAGCCTAGAGGAAGGGCCATAGAGCCACACGAGTGACAGCATGCCGGCCGACTTGGTGCCTGCAGGCCAGCCAGGATGGTCCTGGCCCTGGGTGCTCTTCTGGAAGATTTCCATTTCCCTGCCTGAGATACCCGTCCTGTCCCTGCCCCCACTGCTTTTTTCCTTCCTCACCTCTGCCCAGGGAGAAATTCCAGCAGGAGGTATGGGTGACACATCCTCTTCTTTAGCAGGTGGCAGCCTGGCAACTGCTGCAGAAAGTCCAGCAGAGCCCCACTCACACTGGGCCACCCACAAAGCCGTGGCCTCTCACTCCCTCCCACCAGCCCAGCCCCGAGACTGCTGACAGGGCAGAGAAAATGGCGTCAGGCACGGCTGCAAGGGCTCTTGCTGCCTGGAGTGGTATTTATATTGATCTCAACCCAGGCACACCTGGGGAGGGCTGGCCGGCACGGTAAGGCTGCCCAGGTCAGCCAATCATCACCCCTCAGGGGCTCACAGTTGCAGAAAATGGAACTTGCTGAACCGGCCAGGTCCAAGGAACAGGTGTGGGCTCCTGAGAGTCAGGATAGACAAGGGGCTGCAGCTTTGGCTTGTTTTCTAATCATTTTATCTGGCCCATGAGTGGGAGACAACTTCAAGAAAACCCTCTCCTAATGAGAGGAACCCAGGAGTCAGGGAGAGGAGGGGTGGGTGGTGGTTGGAGACAGAGGCCTGGTGCCCCGGGTGCAGTGGAAGTCTCTGGAAGACCAGGTGGAGGGAGGCCTCACGGAGTGATGCCCAGGGTTACAGACCTGTCGCAGCTGCTGTTTGTTAGTTCAAGTCCTGCTCTGAGGTGCTCTGTGTCAGCTCTGAGCGACAGGTGAGCTGGGGGTGCTCTGCAATGAGGGCTATGTGCACGGTTCCTGTGTGCCCAGCCCTGCCACGGTACCTGCAAGGGTAGCTCTGTATCCTGGGAGGGGCCTGACCACGAGAGCTCCGTGGGCTGGGGTGGGGGTGGGGTACCTGCCCAGGTGAGCTCCATATTCTGGGATTGGTCTGACCACGAGAGTCCCATGGGCTGCTGGGGACCTGGTAAAGGATGTCAGGACAGTCAGTGAAGCCACCGAGGATATACCTCCAGTTGCTCCTAATTCCTACACCCTGCTGGTCATTCTACCAACCACCAGGACATGGTATTCTGTATTAGTCTTCAATGATGCCTTCTTTTGTATTCCATTAGTCCCAGAGTCACAAGAAATTTTGGCTTGTGAGTGGCAGGACTCAACATACAACTAAAACAATACTTCCGGGCCGTTCGGCCCCAAGGGTGCAAAAATTCCCACACCATCTTTGGGGAAAGCTTAGCTAAAGACCTAAAAGTTCTACCTCTGGAAAAGGAAACCCTCCTTCAATATGCAGGCGACATTCTGATCGCTAGCCCTACTAAGGAGGCCTCTGAACTACCAAGCCAATAAAGGATAGAAGTTGTCCAAGAAAAAGCTCAAATATCACAGACTGCAGTGACCTTCCTGGGCTTCATTCTCACAGAAGGTCGGAGAAGCCCATCCCAGGAAAGGGAAGAAACCATTTTCAGCCTTACCCCTTTCTAAAACTAGAAGACAGCTTAGGGGTTCCTGGGGAGGCCAGGGTTTGCTGCTTCTGGATCCCTAACTACAGTCTACTAGCTGGGCCTCTATATGAAACACTGAAAGGAAAAGATGATGATCCTTTTGAATAGAATCCAGAAGTGGCCTTTCAAGAATGGAAAGAGCAGTCAATTCAGACCCTTGCCCTGGAACTCCCTAATTTAGCTAAACCCTTTGACCTTTACATTCCCGGTGAAAGGTGAATCGCCATTGGAGAATTAGTGCAAAAACTGGGACCACTTGAAATGGAACAATGCAAGAATGCCATCCAGGTAGGATAAACTACGGTCACTAAGGGGCTTGGCCCACTGCCACATCTGGCCAAGATACTGGCGGTATCTAAAAACCTGGAAATCAGCAGCCCAAAAGGCCACCTCCCTCCTAAGGGAAAAGGACCCCACGTGGTGATCCTAACCACCAACCATGCCCTGAAGTTGCAGGGTTCGCTCCGTGGGCACACCGACCTCGAGTGAGGAGGCCCTCCAACTCCAACATCCAGAGAGATAACCGGGGGCAACAGGGCACCATGACGACTCGTGTGAACATCACTTGACCTGGAGTTTCTCTCATAAAACAACAAGAGTGTGTCCCAAAAGAGTAGACTACTGCTTGCAGGACTTACTGCACCCAGAGGGGAGCTAATAATCTTGGCGGGGGAACAGTATACCACACTGTCACCATAGAAAAGCCTACAGACACCGTGATGATGGTGGCCAATAAGACCGGCTGGACTCCTGTTTACTTCAAAAGGCTGTTGACTCAGTGGCCATCATGGTCCTTGATCACCACTGACCCTGGACTGTCTGGGAGTTGAGCGGGCAGGGCTCTGACACCTGGTGCTGTTTGTACGTTAATTCAGGGGCCTAATTGAAGAAAGCGCAGACTACTGGTCAGAGCATCTAGGCTGGCAGAAACGGTCAGCCTAAGGTGGCCAAACAAATGTGGGGCGGGGTGAAACCGGCCCCCACAGCGTCTCTGCACATCTCTTTCCTGGACCCTTAAAGGTCATTAGAATCTATAACACTTCCAATGCTGGTGCTCAGGTGGACGAGCAGGGAGGCAGGGGTCCTGGGGACAATCAACGTCACCGGGAGGCTGCTGGGGAGAAGCTCTGACCCTCGCCCCAGGGTATGAGGGCTCCCAACTCAGCACTCAGCAGTTACAGAAGAAGGGTCTGCACCCTCAGCACTCCAAGAATGAGGAATGGGACAAAAAGCAGAGGAGGGGTTTGTCCCCAGCAAAGCCCATTAAAAATCCCTGGGAGATAAAAATAGAATCTGGGCAATAAAGTCAAGTCTAACCTTTTTTATCCTTTGTGCTTTGTCTAATTTCACGTGCTCCTAGGGTCCCGCATGCAGAGGTTCCACACCCGGCACTTCAGACCAGATTTCCTAGTGCAGAATGGCTGGGTCGACACCTCAGCTCCTGGGGCCCAGTGCAGACTCCACGATATAGAGCCTGAGCTACAGCCAACCCGGCCCTCGAGAGCTCTGCCCCCTCCCTCCCTCCCACTGACTCTGACAGGATCTCTACACAGCAGCCCAGCCCACAGCCCACGGGGTAGTGCATGCTCTCACCTCTCCATTCTCTGATCAAAATATAAAGTTTCCTTTGCTTGTGAACCAAACTCAGTCTCGATCTGTTGGCCCCAATGACACTGGACAGGGGGACACTTGTTGGGGTCCACTCTGGAGGATCAGTAACAGAAATTGAGACTATTGTAACCTCAATGAACAGATGTGTGAGCCAAACTGTAGTTAACATAGAACAGTGTATAAGGCTCGGATAAAATAAGATGTTTTTAACACTTCCATTTGATATTTCCATCACTTTTTATAAGCAAGTTCAGTGAAAAGGTTTGTCTTATTTGTCAGGTCAATATTAGAGAAACGAAGTGATTTCTTTCCAAGGATGTACATCTAATAATCTTGGTTAAACCTTCAATCCTGTTTTAAATGCTTTTCCATTGAAAATGATACCTCTCTTTCAGCTCCCCCATTTCTGAGAAGTATAAAATCTTATAATTTATTATTACCAAAGGGGAAAGGTGGGAGGAGGGATAAATTAACAGTTTGGAATTAACACATACACACTGCTATGTATAAAATAGATCATCAACAAGGAACTACTGTATAGCACAGGGAACTACACTCAACATTTTGCAATAACCTATAAGGGGAAATAATCTGAAAAAGAATAGATATTTTTATTGACATCATCTATCAATGACAGTTAAAGTGTAGCCTAAGGGAAGCTGGTGGTGAGTGCTTCTGACCCTGAAGACTTCAATTATCTAAAGTTTGGACTCTGCCTACTTCCCAAGGCCCTTAATGAACATATGTGTAGCCGTAGCTTAAAAACTTCCCCAGTTTGGGTTTTGGGGAGACACTGATTTTGAAAAAGCCCTGGTGTTCTCCTTACATGAATGGGACTCTTCCTACTGCTAAAACATGTCTGTCACACCCAGAGGATGGTATACCATCTGATCGGGAAGAGTTTGGAAAAGGCATCTCATCTCCTCATCTCCTGGTGCTCGGGTTCACCCCTCCAGCGTCTTTACTAACAGTCTCCCCACTTGGAGATGTCAGCACTGTCAACATCCTGTTGCGTACAGTTTGGAATTTGTCCAGAGGATGAAGCAGAAGGATGAGGAACAATGAGAGACAAGTCCTAGGTGTTCAGACAGGCACATGTCACTCTAATTTCCAATCAGGAAGACGAATTGACCAAAGGCTAGGGTTGCCCATGGAAACAGTATAGGGCTTGAGGAAATCCCGCTGCTTTGTGGCCAGTTCCCATAAACACAAGTTGAACAATGGAACTCAGGGGCAGTAAAATTCACAAAACTGCAGAGTTGAAAATATCCATCACTGAAAAATGTCTTGAGGAAAGTCAAAGAAAAGGACTTGTAAGCAAGGGAGAATGGCAGGAAAGGGATTTGAGGAGGTAGAAAGGACTCGCCATTAAGCACAAGAAAAGGAGCTGAACATTGCCAACATTGCAGTTGGCCAAAAAGGGTGTATGCGTTTTTTTCTGTATATATTCAAGAAAAGGGCATACACTTTTTTAGCCAACCAAACAGGTGGGCACTGGAAGTCAATACTACAAAAGATATCACTTCGCATCAGTCAGAAGAGCCATCCTCATAAAGCGTAAACAACAGAAATGCAGGACAGGGCAATGAGAAGAGGGAGCCCTGTGAGACTTATAGTGGAAATGTATATTGCCAACGGCCATTCTGGAGAAGTGTATTGTGTTTACTAAAGCATCTAAAAAATGAGCTACAGAGCATAGGGCACTTGCACTCATGGGCGTATATCTTGGGAAAAACAAAAATCGAGAGGACACAGGCACCCCAATGTTTACCCCCTCTCTGTTTAAAAGATCCTCGACTAGGATATAACTTAAATGTCTCTGGAGGGAAAAAATGGATAGAGATGTGGTACTTAGGTAGAGTGGAATATTATTCAGCCTGGAAATCAATGAAATATGGCCAGTTGTAACAACTCCCGAGGAGTTACGTATGATCATTCTAAGTGACAGAATTCAAAAAGAAAAAGACACATATCATAAGCTATCACTTAAAGGTGGAATCCAAAATGGCTACACATGAAATAAATTACAAAACAAAAACATAGTCAAATATGTAGAAAACACGCATAAGGCTGCTAAACGGGAAAGGTGGGGAGGGGTGAGGCATCATCCAGGAGGTTGAAATTAGCAAAGATACCATTCCAAATACCAAACTGATAATCAACAAGGCCTACACGGTAGCTAAAAGAACTGCACTCAGCACACTCAAGTCACCGGAAAAGAATATATAGGACTGGTAAGAATCTGAAAAAGAATTTATTGATGTCTCTCTGTACGTGAATCAAGTGGATGTACAGCAGCAAGAAACAGAGCTTTGAAAATCAGCTGTAACCAATATAGTAATAAATTGAAAAAAATAAACGACAGAGAGACAGAGAAAACCTCTTACAACTTTTCCTCAGGGACGGTGATGCAACATGGATTGAACACATCTAGACCCACAGCAGGATGAGACATAAGGCTGGAAACTGTTTGCACTAAGAGAAATGTGAGGTTGGGTGAGGAAACGCACACCCTTTAAAGTAATACTACCTGGTACCCATTCAATGGGTCCCAAATCTGCAGGTTCAAGGGATCTTCCTACAGCTAAAACATGCATGGAAAACCCAGAGGACTGTACACCATGTGATCGGGAGATGTGTCTAAAATGCACCTCATTTATCCTCTCCTGGTGCTCCTGTTCACCATTCCAGCCACGCTACTTAGAATCTCCCCACTTGGAGAATCAGCACATTTAAACTTCTGTTTCACACATTTTGCAAATTGTGAGGAGGATGAACGGGAAGAGGGGTAACCAATGAGAGAATAGTTGTAGGGGTTTGGACGGGCACATATCACTCTAATTTCCCATTAAGAATAAGAATTAAAGAAAGGCTCAGCCTGCCTCGCCGGAGCCAAAATAGGGCCTGAAGCAATCCTGCGGGTTTGAGGCCAGCTCACAAAAGAGCAACTTAAAAAATGGAGCTCAGGGTCACTGCAATTCACAAACCTGCAGAGTTATAAATGAAAACTAACGTCCAAAAATATGTTGAGGTAAGGCAAAGAAGAGGATCTGAATGCAAGACAGAATTGCAAGAAACAGATTTCAAGAGATAGATTGGACTCGTCTTTAACGCACATGAAAAGCGGCAGAATTTCGACAATGATGCAGTTGGCCCAAAAGGGCGTATGCGTTTTTTCCTGATTATATCCAGGAAAAAAACGCATACGCACTTTATGGGCAACGAAGCAAGCAAGCAATGCAAATGTGCACAACAAAGAAGTCTCATTTCCCACCAGTCAAAAGGGCCATCCTAAAAAATTGTAAAAACCAGAAATGCAGGACAGGCCATGGAGAACAGGGAGCCTTTATACGCTGATGGGCAGTGTGTGAACTGCCGAGAGCCACTCTGGAGAAGTGTATGGTGGTTCCTAAATCATCTAAAAAACAGAGCTACAGAGCATAGGACACTTCCAATCATGGGAGTATATCTAGGGAAGTCTAAAAATCAACAAGACACAAGCACACCACAGTTTAGGGCTACTCTGTTTACAAGAACCTCAACTTCAGTACACCTTAAATATCCCAGGAAAGAGAACAATGGATAAAGAAGATGTGGTACTTATGTACAATGGAATATCTCTTCACCATGAAATCAATGTAATAAGGCTAGTAGAAGGATAAAGAGTGGATTTAGGTCTGATAATACTACTTGAAATAAGTCAAACAGAAAAAGAAACATATCATAAGATATCACTTATAGAGGGAGGGTAAATATGGCTGCACAAGAAATGAATTACAGAACAGAACAGTGTCTCACATTTAGAAAACACACTTATGTCAGCTAAAGGGGAAAGGAGAGGTGGGGTGATGCATAAAACCAGAGTTTGAAATTAGCACAGATACCGTTCAATAAACCAAATAGGTATTAGACAAGATCTACACCTTGCTCAATGAACTGGCCTCAACACACCCTATACACCGCAGAGAAATATATCTGAGTAATAAGAATCTTAAAACCCATGTATTGATATATCTCCATAAGGGAATCAAGTGTGTGCAGAGCGGCACAAACACAGCAGTGAAAATGAGCTAAACCCCATTATAGAAATAAATTTTAAAAACAAAACGCTGAAACAATGAAAGAGAGAAAAATTCTTACAAAATTCGCTCAGGGGCTGTGATGCAACCTGGATTGACCACATATAAACCCACAGCTGGATAAGACATAAGGCTGGACACTTGGGGCTGAGAGGATTGGTGAGCTTTGGTGAGCAACTGCCGAAAGTTTAATGCAATACTTCATGCTACTCATTCCAAGGGTCCCAACACTCCAGGTTGAAGGGAATCTTCCTACAGCTAAACCATGCTTGGGAAACCCAGCGACTGGTATACCATATGATCGGGAAGGGTTTCTAAAACGCACCTCATTTTTCCTCTCCTGGGGCTCCGGATCGACATTCCAGCCACTTTACTAACAACATCCCCACATGGAGAGTCAATGCCTTTAAGTTCTGGTATTGCACAGTCTGCAGTTAGTGCGGAGGATGAATGGGAATAGGGGGAACCAGTGAGAAACTAGCTGTAGCGGTTTCAATGGGCACATGTCACTCTAATGTCACATCAGTAAGAAGAATTAACCAAAGGCACAGCAAGGTGCCCCAGAAGAAAAATAGGGCTTCAAGGAATCCTGTGGTTATGGGGCAAGACCACAAAAATAAGAGCTGAAAAATGGAGCTAAGGGCCACTGCAATTCAAAAACCTGCAGAGTTATAAAGGCCAACAATTTTCAACAAATATATTGAGGTAAGGCTATGAAGAGGCATTGAAAGCAAGGCAGAATTGCAGGAAACCGATTTCAGGAGGTAGACTGGAATTGCATTGAAAGCATAGGAAAAGAGGCAGAGCGTCCACAATGATGCACTTGGCCAAAAAGGGCGTATGCGTTTTTTCCTGAATATATTCAGGAAAAAACGCATACGCCCTTTTTGGCCAACCAAGTAAGCTTGCAAAGGAAATCTGCACTACAATGAACTCTCACTTCCACCGGGTCAAAAGGGCCATCTGAAAAAAGTGTAAAATCCATAACGGCACCACAGGCCATGGAGAACTGGGAGCCTTCTTATGCTGATGGGCGGGATGTAAATTGCCAACAGCCACTCGGGAGAAGTGTATGGTGTTTCCTGAAACATCTAAAAAACAAAGCAACAGAGCCTAGGGCACTTCCACTTATGGTCCTATAGCTTAGGGAAATTAAAATCAAAAAGACACAGCCACCCCAAAATTTGGGACGGCTCTGTTTACAAGAACCTCGTTTACGGTACAAGTTCAATATCGCAGAAAGTGAAAAATGGATAAAGAAGTTGTGGTACTTACGTACAATGCAATAACACTCAGCAATGAAATCTATGTCATCAGGCCCGTAGCACCATAATGAGTGGATTCAGGTATGATGATTCGAACTGAAATAAGTCACACAGAAAAGAAACATCATAAGGTATCACTAATACACAGAATGTGAACTTGGCTACACATGAACTGAATTACAAAACAGAACAGGGTCTCAAGTTTAGAAAACCAACTTATGCTTGCTTAAGGAGGAAGGTGAGTTGGGGTGCTGCATAAAACTAGAGTTTGAAATGAGCACAGATAAAGTTCCTTAAGCCAAATATGTAATAGACAAGAGCTACTCCTTGCTCAACGAAATGGACTCAACACCGCATATTAAACGCCTAAGAATGTATCTGACTAGTAAGTATCTTAAAACCTATGGATTGCTATGTCTCCGAAAGAGAATCAAGCATGTGTACAGGGGCATAAACGCAGCAGTGATAGGATTGGAGAGGTTTGGTGAGCAAATGAAGACCCTTTGAAGTCATATTGCATGGTACCCATTCCACGGGTCTCAACTCTCCAGGTTTAAGGTATTCTTCCTTCAGCTAAAACATGCATGTGGAACCCAGAGTATGATCAACCGTGTGAACGGGAGACGTGTTCAAATATGTCTCAGTTTTCCTCCCCTGGTACTCGGGTGCAACATTCCAGACGCTTTACTAACACTCTCCCGACTTGGAGAGTCAGTCCCTTTAACCTCCTGTTTGGCCCAGTTTGCAATTTCTGCGGAAGATGAACAGGAATAGCGAGAACCAATGAGAGACTAGCTGGAGGTGTCTGGACGGGCAAATTTAACTCTCATTTCCCACCAGGAAGAGGAAATAACCAAAGGCTCAGCGTGCCGTGCCGGAACCAGATTAGGGCCTGAAGCCATCCTGCGGTGTTGCGGCCAGGTCACAAGAAAGCGAGTTGAAGAAAGGAGCTCAGGGGCACTGTAATTCACAAACCTGCAGAGTTATAAATGACAGCTATCGTCCAAAAATAGACTGAAGTAAGGCTGCCAAGAGGACTTGAAAGCGGGGCAGAATTGCAGGAAACCGATTTCAGGAGGTAGACTGGAATTGCATTGAAAGCATAGGAAAAGAGGCAGAACGTCCACAATGATGCACTTGGCCAAAAAGGGCGTATGCGTTTTTTCCTGAATATATTCAGGAAAAAACGCATACGCCCTTTTTGGCCAACCAAGCAAGCTTGCAAAGGAAATCTGCACTACAATGAAGTCTCACTTCCCCCCGGTCAAAAGGGCCATCTGAAAAAAGTGTAAAATCCAGAAAGGCAGGACAGGCCATGGAGAACTGGGAGCCTTGTTATGCTGATGGGCGGGATGTACATTGCCAACAGACACTCGGGAGAAGTGTATGGTGTTTTCTGAAACACCTAGAAAACAAAGCAACAGAGCCAAGGGCACTTCCACTTATGGTCCTATAGCTTAGGGAAATTAAAATCAAAAAGACACAGCCACTCCAAAATTTGGGACGGCTCTTTTTACAGAAATCTCTTCTACGGCACAAGTTAAATATCCCAGAGAGCAAATAATGGATAAAGAAGTTGCGGTACTTATGTACAACAGAATACCACTCAGCAATGAAATCTATGTCACCAGGCCCGTGCCAGCATAATGAGTGGATTGAGGCACGATGATTCTAAGTGAAATAAGTCACACAGAAAAAGAAACATCATAAGGTATCAGTAATACACGGAATGTGAACTTGGCTACACATGAACTGAATTCCAAAACAGAACAGGGTCTCAAGTTTAGAAAACCAACTTATGCCTGCTTAAGGGGGAAGGTGAGTTGGGGTGCTGCATGAAAGCAGAGTTTGAAATTAGCACAGATACCGTTCCATAAGCCAAATATGTAATAGACAAGACCTACCCCTTGCTCAACGAAATGGATTCAACAATGAGGTATCACCTCACACCTGGTAGAATAGGCATCATAGAAAATCTACAAACAAAAAATGCTGGAAAGGGTGTGGCGAAAAGGAACCCTCTTCCAGTATTGTTGGGAATATAAATTGATACAGTCATTATGGAGAACAATATGGAATTTCTTAAGAAACTAACAATAGAATTACCATATGATACAGCAATCCCAGTACTGGACATATACCCAGACAAAACCATAAATCAAAAAGAGTCATTCACCGCAATGTTCATTGCATCACTATTTACAATATCGAGGTAATGGAAGCAACCTAAATGCCCACAGACAGACGAATGCATAAAGCTGTGGTACATATATAAAATGGAATATTACTAAGCCATGAAAAGGAATGAAATTGGGTCATTTGTAGAGACGTCGATGGATCTAGAGACTGTCATACAGAGTGAAGTAAGTCAGAAAGAGAAAAACAAATCTTGTATATTCATGCATATATGTGGAACCTAGAAAAACTGTACAGATTAACCATTTTGCAAGGCATAAATAGAGCAACAGATGTAGACAACAAACGTATGGACAACAAGGGGGGAAAGCTGTTGGGGGGGTGGTGGTGGGAGGAGTTGAGAGACTGGGATTGGCATGTATACATTTATATGTATAAAATAGATAACCAATAAGAACCTGCTGTATAAAAATATAAAATAAAATTCAAAATTAAAAAGAAATAAAATTTAAAAAATAAAACAGAAAAAACAATTATTCCCTGCACATACATGTATTTATATGAATAAATTATTTCCATGCTTATATCTGTAAATACAAAAAAGAGGAATAAAATCTACCTTGAACCAAAAACGAAAAAGAGAAAAAAACACAGAACCCACCAGTTACACAGAGGAAAACCGTATCAGGGCACTTGCTCCAGTTGTAAACAATTCTGAAGTTGGTCAGTGGTGGGGAATCGTCTCCCATTCAGCCAGCAGCCCCCACGCAACAAGCGTCCTCATTGCAAAGCTGGGGCACCGTGCCGAGGCATCTGTGAGTAAACGTGAGCTGAGCCCCAGGCCAGTTGCTGCTGAACTATTCCCACCCGTCCCAGGTAAAACACCTGAATATATACAAGGACTTGAAAGCCTAGAGGAAGGGCCATAGAGCCACACGAGTGACAGCATGCCGGCCGACTTGGTGCCTGCAGGCCAGCCAGGATGGTCCTGGCCCTGGGTGCTCTTCTGGAAGATTTCCATTTCCCTGCCTGAGATACCCGTCCTGTCCCTGCCCCCACTGCTTTTTTCCTTCCTCACCTCTGCCCAGGGAGAAATTCCAGCAGCAGGTATGGGTGACACATCCTCTTCTTTAGCAGGTGGCAGCCTGGCAACTGCTGCAGAAAGTCCAGCAGAGCCCCACTCACACTGGGCCACCCACAAAGCCGTGGCCTCTCACTCCCTCCCACCAGCCCAGCCCCGAGACTGCTGACAGGGCAGAGAAAATGGCGTCAGGCACGGCTGCAGGGGCTCTTGCTGCCTGGAGTGGTATTTATATTGATCTCAACCCAGGCACACCTGGGGAGGGCTGGCCGGCACGGTAAGGCTGCCCAGGTCAGCCAATCATCACCCCTCAGGGGCTCACAGTTGCAGAAAATGGAACTTGCTGAACCGGCCAGGTCCAAGGAACAGGTGTGGGCTCCTGAGAGTCAGGATAGACAAGGGGCTGCAGCTTTGGCTTGTTTTCTAATCATTTTATCTGGCCCATGAGTGGGAGACAACTTCAAGAAAACCCTCTCCTAATGAGAGGAACCCAGGAGTCAGGGAGAGGAGGGGTGGGTGGTGGTTGGAGACAGAGGCCTGGTGCCCCGGGTGCAGTGGAAGTCTCTGGAAGACCAGGTGGAGGGAGGCCTCACGGAGTGATGCCCAGGGTTACAGACCTGTCGCAGCTGCTGTTTGTTAGTTCAAGTCCTGCTCTGAGGTGCTCTGTGTCAGCTCTGAGCGACAGGTGAGCTGGGGGTGCTCTGCAATGAGGGCTATGTGCACGGTTCCTGTGTGCCCAGCCCTGCCACGGTACCTGCAAGGGTAGCTCTGTATCCTGGGAGGGGCCTGACCACGAGAGCTCCGTGGGCTGGGGTGGGGGTGGGGTACCTGCCCAGGTGAGCTCCATATTCTGGGATTGGTCTGACCACGAGAGTCCCATGGGCTGCTGGGGACCTGGTAAAGGATGTCAGGACAGTCAGTGAAGCCACCGAGGATATACCTCCAGTTGCTCCTAATTCCTACACCCTGCTGGTCATTCTACCAACCACCAGGACATGGTATTCTGTATTAGTCTTCAATGATGCCTTCTTTTGTATTCCATTAGTCCCAGAGTCACAAGAAATTTTGGCTTGTGAGTGGCAGGACTCAACATACAACTAAAACAATACTTCCGGGCCGTTCGGCCCCAAGGGTGCAAAAATTCCCACACCATCTTTGGGGAAAGCTTAGCTAAAGACCTAAAAGTTCTACCTCTGGAAAAGGAAACCCTCCTTCAATATGCAGGCGACATTCTGATCGCTAGCCCTACTAAGGAGGCCTCTGAACTACCAAGCCAATAAAGGATAGAAGTTGTCCAAGAAAAAGCTCAAATATCACAGACTGCAGTGACCTTCCTGGGCTTCATTCTCACAGAAGGTCGGAGAAGCCCATCCCAGGAAAGGGAAGAAACCATTTTCAGCCTTACCCCTTTCTAAAACTAGAAGACAGCTTAGGGGTTCCTGGGGAGGCCAGGGTTTGCTGCTTCTGGATCCCTAACTACAGTCTACTAGCTGGGCCTCTATATGAAACACTGAAAGGAAAAGATGATGATCCTTTTGAATAGAATCCAGAAGTGGCCTTTCAAGAATGGAAAGAGCAGTCAATTCAGACCCTTGCCCTGGAACTCCCTAATTTAGCTAAACCCTTTGACCTTTACATTCCCGGTGAAAGGTGAATCGCCATTGGAGAATTAGTGCAAAAACTGGGACCACTTGAAATGGAACAATGCAAGAATGCCATCCAGGTAGGATAAACTACGGTCACTAAGGGGCTTGGCCCACTGCCACATCTGGCCAAGATACTGGCGGTATCTAAAAACCTGGAAATCAGCAGCCCAAAAGGCCACCTCCCTCCTAAGGGAAAAGGACCCCACGTGGTGATCCTAACCACCAACCATGCCCTGAAGTTGCAGGGTTCGCTCCGTGGGCACACCGACCTCGAGTGAGGAGGCCCTCCAACTCCAACATCCAGAGAGATAACCGGGGGCAACAGGGCACCATGACGACTCGTGTGAACATCACTTGACCTGGAGTTTCTCTCATAAAACAACAAGAGTGTGTCCCAAAAGAGTAGACTACTGCTTGCAGGACTTACTGCACCCAGAGGGGAGCTAATAATCTTGGCGGGGGAACAGTATACCACACTGTCACCATAGAAAAGCCTACAGACACCGTGATGATGGTGGCCAATAAGACCGGCTGGACTCCTGTTTACTTCAAAAGGCTGTTGACTCAGTGGCCATCATGGTCCTTGATCACCACTGACCCTGGACTGTCTGGGAGTTGAGCGGGCAGGGCTCTGACACCTGGTGCTGTTTGTACGTTAATTCAGGGGCCTAATTGAAGAAAGCGCAGACTACTGGTCAGAGCATCTAGGCTGGCAGAAACGGTCAGCCTAAGGTGGCCAAACAAATGTGGGGCGGGGTGAAACCGGCCCCCACAGCGTCTCTGCACATCTCTTTCCTGGACCCTTAAAGGTCATTAGAATCTATAACACTTCCAATGCTGGTGCTCAGGTGGACGAGCAGGGAGGCAGGGGTCCTGGGGACAATCAACGTCACCGGGAGGCTGCTGGGGAGAAGCTCTGACCCTCGCCCCAGGGTATGAGGGCTCCCAACTCAGCACTCAGCAGTTACAGAAGAAGGGTCTGCACCCTCAGCACTCCAAGAATGAGGAATGGGACAAAAAGCAGAGGAGGGGTTTGTCCCCAGCAAAGCCCATTAAAAATCCCTGGGAGATAAAAATAGAATCTGGGCAATAAAGTCAAGTCTAACCTTTTTTATCCTTTGTGCTTTGTCTAATTTCACGTGCTCCTAGGGTCCCGCATGCAGAGGTTCCACACCCGGCACTTCAGACCAGATTTCCTAGTGCAGAATGGCTGGGTCGACACCTCAGCTCCTGGGGCCCAGTGCAGACTCCACGATATAGAGCCTGAGCTACAGCCAACCCGGCCCTCGAGAGCTCTGCCCCCTCCCTCCCTCCCACTGACTCTGACAGGATCTCTACACAGCAGCCCAGCCCACAGCCCACGGGGTAGTGCATGCTCTCACCTCTCCATTCTCTGATCAAAATATAAAGTTTCCTTTGCTTGTGAACCAAACTCAGTCTCGATCTGTTGGCCCCAATGACACTGGACAGGGGGACACTTGTTGGGGTCCACTCTGGAGGATCAGTAACA
Source organism: Grampus griseus (assembly GCF_964374135.1). Classification (NCBI taxonomy): domain Eukaryota; kingdom Metazoa; phylum Chordata; class Mammalia; order Artiodactyla; family Delphinidae; genus Grampus; species Grampus griseus. Next base: position 63,246 of record NW_028133065.1, read on the forward strand.
GAAATTGAGACTATTGTAACCTCAATGAACAGATGTGTGAGCCAAACTGTAGTTAACATAGAACAGTGTATAAGGCTCGGATAAAATAAGATGTTTTTAACACTTCCATTTGATATTTCCATCACTTTTTATAAGCAAGTTCAGTGAAAAGGTTTGTCTTATTTGTCAGGTCAATATTAGAGAAACGAAGTGATTTCTTTCCAAGGATGTACATCTAATAATCTTGGTTAAACCTTCAATCCTGTTTTAAATGCTTTTCCATTGAAAATGATACCTCTCTTTCAGCTCCCCCATTTCTGAGAAGTATAAAATCTTATAATTTATTATTACCAAAGGGGAAAGGTGGGAGGAGGGATAAATTAACAGTTTGGAATTAACACATACACACTGCTATGTATAAAATAGATCATCAACAAGGAACTACTGTATAGCACAGGGAACTACACTCAACATTTTGCAATAACCTATAAGGGGAAATAATCTGAAAAAGAATAGATATTTTTATTGACATCATCTATCAATGACAGTTAAAGTGTAGCCTAAGGGAAGCTGGTGGTGAGTGCTTCTGACCCTGAAGACTTCAATTATCTAAAGTTTGGACTCTGCCTACTTCCCAAGGCCCTTAATGAACATATGTGTAGCCGTAGCTTAAAAACTTCCCCAGTTTGGGTTTTGGGGAGACACTGATTTTGAAAAAGCCCTGGTGTTCTCCTTACATGAATGGGACTCTTCCTACTGCTAAAACATGTCTGTCACACCCAGAGGATGGTATACCATCTGATCGGGAAGAGTTTGGAAAAGGCATCTCATCTCCTCATCTCCTGGTGCTCGGGTTCACCCCTCCAGCGTCTTTACTAACAGTCTCCCCACTTGGAGATGTCAGCACTGTCAACATCCTGTTGCGTACAGTTTGGAATTTGTCCAGAGGATGAAGCGGAAGGATGAGAAACAATGAGAGACAAGTCCTAGGTGTTCAGACAGGCACATGTCACTCTAATTTCCAATCAGGAAGACGAATTGACCAAAGGCTAGGGTTGCCCATGGAAACAGTATAGGGCTTGAGGAAATCCCGCTGCTTTGTGGCCAGTTCCCATAAACACAAGTTGAACAATGGAACTCAGGGGCAGTAAAATTCACAAAACTGCAGAGTTGAAAATATCCATCACTGAAAAATGTCTTGAGGAAAGTCAAAGAAAAGGACTTGTAAGCAAGGGAGAATGGCAGGAAAGGGATTTGAGGAGGTAGAAAGGACTCGCCATTAAGCACAAGAAAAGGAGCTGAACATTGCCAACATTGCAGTTGGCCAAAAAGGGTGTATGCGTTTTTTTCTGTATATATTCAAGAAAAGGGCATACACTTTTTTAGCCAACCAAACAGGTGGGCACTGGAAGTCAATACTACAAAAGATATCACTTCGCATCAGTCAGAAGAGCCATCCTCATAAAGCGTAAACAACAGAAATGCAGGACAGGGCAATGAGAAGAGGGAGCCCTGTGAGACTTATAGTGGAAATGTATATTGCCAACGGCCATTCTGGAGAAGTGTATTGTGTTTACTAAAGCATCTAAAAAATGAGCTACAGAGCATAGGGCACTTGCACTCATGGGCGTATATCTTGGGAAAAACAAAAATCGAGAGGACACAGGCACCCCAATGTTTACCCCCTCTCTGTTTAAAAGATCCTCGACTAGGATATAACTTAAATGTCTCTGGAGGGAAAAAATGGATAGAGATGTGGTACTTAGGTAGAGTGGAATATTATTCAGCCTGGAAATCAATGAAATATGGCCAGTTGTAACAACTCCCGAGGAGTTACGTATGATCATTCTAAGTGACAGAATTCAAAAAGAAAAAGACACATATCATAAGCTATCACTTAAAGGTGGAATCCAAAATGGCTACACATGAAATAAATTACAAAACAAAAACATAGTCAAATATGTAGAAAACACGCATAAGGCTGCTAAACGGGAAAGGTGGGGAGGGGTGAGGCATCATCCAGGAGGTTGAAATTAGCAAAGATACCATTCCAAATACCAAACTGATAATCAACAAGGCCTACACGGTAGCTAAAAGAACTGCACTCAGCACACTCAAGTCACCGGAAAAGAATATATAGGACTGGTAAGAATCTGAAAAAGAATTTATTGATGTCTCTCTGTACGTGAATCAAGTGGATGTACAGCAGCAAGAAACAGAGCTTTGAAAATCAGCTGTAACCAATATAGTAATAAATTGAAAAAAATAAACGACAGAGAGACAGAGAAAACCTCTTACAACTTTTCCTCAGGGACGGTGATGCAACATGGATTGAACACATCTAGACCCACAGCAGGATGAGACATAAGGCTGGAAACTGTTTGCACTAAGAGAAATGTGAGGTTGGGTGAGGAAACGCACACCCTTTAAAGTAATACTACCTGGTACCCATTCAATGGGTCCCAAATCTGCAGGTTCAAGGGATCTTCCTACAGCTAAAACATGCATGGAAAACCCAGAGGACTGTACACCATGTGATCGGGAGATGTGTCTAAAATGCACCTCATTTATCCTCTCCTGGTGCTCCTGTTCACCATTCCAGCCACGCTACTTAGAATCTCCCCACTTGGAGAATCAGCACATTTAAACTTCTGTTTCACACATTTTGCAAATTGTGAGGAGGATGAACGGGAAGAGGGGGAACCAATGAGAGAATAGTTGTAGGGGTTTGGACGGGCACATATCACTCTAATTTCCCATTAAGAATAAGAATTAAAGAAAGGCTCAGCCTGCCTCGCCGGAGCCAAAATAGGGCCTGAAGCAATCCTGCGGGTTTGAGGCCAGCTCACAAAAGAGCAACTTAAAAAATGGAGCTCAGGGTCACTGCAATTCACAAACCTGCAGAGTTATAAATGAAAACTAACGTCCAAAAATATGTTGAGGTAAGGCAAAGAAGAGGATCTGAATGCAAGACAGAATTGCAAGAAACAGATTTCAAGAGATAGATTGGACTCGTCTTTAACGCACATGAAAAGCGGCAGAATTTCGACAATGATGCAGTTGGCCCAAAAGGGCGTATGCGTTTTTTCCTGATTATATCCAGGAAAAAAACGCATACGCACTTTATGGGCAACGAAGCAAGCAAGCAATGCAAATGTGCACAACAAAGAAGTCTCATTTCCCACCAGTCAAAAGGGCCATCCTAAAAAATTGTAAAAACCAGAAATGCAGGACAGGCCATGGAGAACAGGGAGCCTTTATACGCTGATGGGCAGTGTGTGAACTGCCGAGAGCCAATCTGGAGAAGTGTATGGTGGTTCCTAAATCATCTAAAAAACAGAGCTACAGAGCATAGGACACTTCCAATCATGGGAGTATATCTAGGGAAGTCTAAAAATCAACAAGACACAAGCACACCACAGTTTAGGGCTACTCTGTTTACAAGAACCTCAACTTCAGTACACCTTAAATATCCCAGGAAAGAGAACAATGGATAAAGAAGATGTGGTACTTATGTACAATGGAATATCTCTTCACCATGAAATCAATGTAATAAGGCTAGTAGAAGGATAAAGAGTGGATTTAGGTCTGATAATACTACTTGAAATAAGTCAAACAGAAAAAGAAACATATCATAAGATATCACTTATAGAGGGAGGGTAAATATGGCTGCACAAGAAATGAATTACAGAACAGAACAGTGTCTCACATTTAGAAAACACACTTATGTCAGCTAAAGGGGAAAGGAGAGGTGGGGTGATGCATAAAACCAGAGTTTGAAATTAGCACAGATACCGTTCAATAAACCAAATAGGTATTAGACAAGATCTACACCTTGCTCAATGAACTGGCCTCAACACACCCTATACACCGCAGAGAAATATATCTGAGTAATAAGAATCTTAAAACCCATGTATTGATATATCTCCATAAGGGAATCAAGTGTGTGCAGAGCGGCACAAACACAGCAGTGAAAATGAGCTAAACCCCATTATAGAAATAAATTTTAAAAACAAAACGCTGAAACAATGAAAGAGAGAAAAATTCTTACAAAATTCGCTCAGGGGCTGTGATGCAACCTGGATTGACCACATATAAACCCACAGCTGGATAAGACATAAGGCTGGACACTTGGGGCTGAGAGGATTGGTGAGCTTTGGTGAGCAACTGCCGAAAGTTTAATGCAATACTTCATGCTACTCATTCCAAGGGTCCCAACACTCCAGGTTGAAGGGAATCTTCCTACAGCTAAACCATGCTTGGGAAACCCAGCGACTGGTATACCATATGATCGGGAAGGGTTTCTAAAACGCACCTCATTTTTCCTCTCCTGGGGCTCCGGATCGACATTCCAGCCACTTTACTAACAACATCCCCACATGGAGAGTCAATGCCTTTAAGTTCTGGTATTGCACAGTCTGCAGTTAGTGCGGAGGATGAATGGGAATAGGGGGAACCAGTGAGAAACTAGCTGTAGCGGTTTCAATGGGCACATGTCACTCTAATGTCACATCAGTAAGAAGAATTAACCAAAGGCACAGCAAGGTGCCCCAGAAGAAAAATAGGGCTTCAAGGAATCCTGTGGTTATGGGGCAAGACCACAAAAATAAGAGCTGAAAAATGGAGCTAAGGGCCACTGCAATTCAAAAACCTGCAGAGTTATAAAGGCCAACAATTTTCAACAAATATATTGAGGTAAGGCTATGAAGAGGCATTGAAAGCAAGGCAGAATTGCAGGAAACCGATTTCAGGAGGTAGACTGGAATTGCATTGAAAGCATAGGAAAAGAGGCAGAGCGTCCACAATGATGCACTTGGCCAAAAAGGGCGTATGCGTTTTTTCCTGAATATATTCAGGAAAAAACGCATACGCCCTTTTTGGCCAACCAAGTAAGCTTGCAAAGGAAATCTGCACTACAATGAACTCTCACTTCCACCGGGTCAAAAGGGCCATCTGAAAAAAGTGTAAAATCCATAACGGCACCACAGGCCATGGAGAACTGGGAGCCTTCTTATGCTGATGGGCGGGATGTAAATTGCCAACAGCCACTCGGGAGAAGTGTATGGTGTTTCCTGAAACATCTAAAAAACAAAGCAACAGAGCCTAGGGCACTTCCACTTATGGTCCTATAGCTTAGGGAAATTAAAATCAAAAAGACACAGCCACCCCAAAATTTGGGACGGCTCTGTTTACAAGAACCTCGTTTACGGTACAAGTTCAATATCGCAGAAAGTGAAAAATGGATAAAGAAGTTGTGGTACTTACGTACAATGCAATAACACTCAGCAATGAAATCTATGTCATCAGGCCCGTAGCACCATAATGAGTGGATTCAGGTATGATGATTCGAACTGAAATAAGTCACACAGAAAAGAAACATCATAAGGTATCACTAATACACAGAATGTGAACTTGGCTACACATGAACTGAATTCCAAAACAGAACAGGGTCTCAAGTTTAGAAAACCAACTTATGCTTGCTTAAGGAGGAAGGTGAGTTGGGGTGCTGCATAAAACTAGAGTTTGAAATGAGCACAGATAAAGTTCCTTAAGCCAAATATGTAATAGACAAGAGCTACTCCTTGCTCAACGAAATGGACTCAACACCGCATATTAAACGCCTAAGAATGTACCTGACTAGTAAGTATCTTAAAACCTATGGATTGCTATGTCTCCGAAAGAGAATCAAGCATGTGTACAGGGGCATAAACGCAGCAGTGATAGGATTGGAGAGGTTTGGTGAGCAAATGAAGACCCTTTGAAGTCATATTGCATGGTACCCATTCCACGGGTCTCAACTCTCCAGGTTTAAGGTATTCTTCCTTCAGCTAAAACATGCATGTGGAACCCAGAGTATGATCAACCGTGTGAACGGGAGACGTGTTCAAATATGTCTCAGTTTTCCTCCCCTGGTACTCGGGTGCAACATTCCAGACGCTTTACTAACACTCTCCCGACTTGGAGAGTCAGTCCCTTTAACCTCCTGTTTGGCCCAGTTTGCAATTTCTGCGGAAGATGAACAGGAATAGCGAGAACCAATGAGAGACTAGCTGGAGGTGTCTGGACGGGCAAATTTAACTCTCATTTCCCACCAGGAAGAGGAAATAACCAAAGGCTCAGCGTGCCGTGCCGGAACCAGATTAGGGCCTGAAGCCATCCTGCGGTGTTGCGGCCAGGTCACAAGAAAGCGAGTTGAAGAAAGGAGCTCAGGGGCACTGTAATTCACAAACCTGCAGAGTTATAAATGACAGCTATCGTCCAAAAATAGACTGAAGTAAGGCTGCCAAGAGGACTTGAAAGCGGGGCAGAATTGCAGGAAACCGATTTCAGGAGGTAGACTGGAATTGCATTGAAAGCATAGGAAAAGAGGCAGAACGTCCACAATGATGCACTTGGCCAAAAAGGGCGTATGCGTTTTTTCCTGAATATATTCAGGAAAAAACGCATACGCCCTTTTTGGCCAACCAAGCAAGCTTGCAAAGGAAATCTGCACTACAATGAAGTCTCACTTCCCCCCGGTCAAAAGGGCCATCTGAAAAAAGTGTAAAATCCAGAAAGGCAGGACAGGCCATGGAGAACTGGGAGCCTTGTTATGCTGATGGGCGGGATGTACATTGCCAACAGACACTCGGGAGAAGTGTATGGTGTTTCCTGAAACACCTAGAAAACAAAGCAACAGAGCCAAGGGCACTTCCACTTATGGTCCTATAGCTTAGGGAAATTAAAATCAAAAAGACACAGCCACTCCAAAATTTGGGACGGCTCTTTTTACAGAAATCTCTTCTACGGCACAAGTTAAATATCCCAGAGAGCAAATAATGGATAAAGAAGTTGCGGTACTTATGTACAACAGAATACCACTCAGCAATGAAATCTATGTCACCAGGCCCGTGCCAGCATAATGAGTGGATTGAGGCACGATGATTCTAAGTGAAATAAGTCACACAGAAAAAGAAACATCATAAGGTATCAGTAATACACGGAATGTGAACTTGGCTACACATGAACTGAATTCCAAAACAGAACAGGGTCTCAAGTTTAGAAAACCAACTTATGCCTGCTTAAGGGGGAAGGTGAGTTGGGGTGCTGCATGAAAGCAGAGTTTGAAATTAGCACAGATACCGTTCCATAAGCCAAATATGTAATAGACAAGACCTACCCCTTGCTCAACGAAATGGATTCAACAATGAGGTATCACCTCACACCTGGTAGAATAGGCATCATAGAAAATCTACAAACAAAAAATGCTGGAAAGGGTGTGGCGAAAAGGAACCCTCTTCCAGTATTGTTGGGAATATAAATTGATACAGTCATTATGGAGAACAATATGGAATTTCTTAAGAAACTAACAATAGAATTACCATATGATACAGCAATCCCAGTACTGGACATATACCCAGACAAAACCATAAATCAAAAAGAGTCATTCACCGCAATGTTCATTGCATCACTATTTACAATATCGAGGTAATGGAAGCAACCTAAATGCCCACAGACAGACGAATGCATAAAGCTGTGGTACATATATAAAATGGAATATTACTAAGCCATGAAAAGGAATGAAATTGGGTCATTTGTAGAGACGTCGATGGATCTAGAGACTGTCATACAGAGTGAAGTAAGTCAGAAAGAGAAAAACAAATCTTGTATATTCATGCATATATGTGGAACCTAGAAAAACTGTACAGATTAACCATTTTGCAAGGCATAAATAGAGCAACAGATGTAGACAACAAACGTATGGACAACAAGGGGGGAAAGCTGTTGGGGGGGTGGTGGTGGGAGGAGTTGAGAGACTGGGATTGGCATGTATACATTTATATGTATAAAATAGATAACCAATAAGAACCTGCTGTATAAAAATATAAAATAAAATTCAAAATTAAAAAGAAATAAAATTTAAAAAATAAAACAGAAAAAACAATTATTCCCTGCACATACATGTATTTATATGAATAAATTATTTCCATGCTTATATCTGTAAATACAAAAAAGAGGAATAAAATCTACCTTGAACCAAAAACGAAAAAGAGAAAAAAACACAGAACCCACCAGTTACACAGAGGAAAACCGTATCAGGGCACTTGCTCCAGTTGTAAACAATTCTGAAGTTGGTCAGTGGTGGGGAATCGTCTCCCATTCAGCCAGCAGCCCCCACGCAACAAGCGTCCTCATTGCAAAGCTGGGGCACCGTGCCGAGGCATCTGTGAGTAAACGTGAGCTGAGCCCCAGGCCAGTTGCTGCTGAACTATTCCCACCCGTCCCAGGTAAAACACCTGAATATATACAAGGACTTGAAAGCCTAGAGGAAGGGCCATAGAGCCACACGAGTGACAGCATGCCGGCCGACTTGGTGCCTGCAGGCCAGCCAGGATGGTCCTGGCCCTGGGTGCTCTTCTGGAAGATTTCCATTTCCCTGCCTGAGATACCCGTCCTGTCCCTGCCCCCACTGCTTTTTTCCTTCCTCACCTCTGCCCAGGGAGAAATTCCAGCAGCAGGTATGGGTGACACATCCTCTTCTTTAGCAGGTGGCAGCCTGGCAACTGCTGCAGAAAGTCCAGCAGAGCCCCACTCACACTGGGCCACCCACAAAGCCGTGGCCTCTCACTCCCTCCCACCAGCCCAGCCCCGAGACTGCTGACAGGGCAGAGAAAATGGCGTCAGGCACGGCTGCAGGGGCTCTTGCTGCCTGGAGTGGTATTTATATTGATCTCAACCCAGGCACACCTGGGGAGGGCTGGCCGGCACGGTAAGGCTGCCCAGGTCAGCCAATCATCACCCCTCAGGGGCTCACAGTTGCAGAAAATGGAACTTGCTGAACCGGCCAGGTCCAAGGAACAGGTGTGGGCTCCTGAGAGTCAGGATAGACAAGGGGCTGCAGCTTTGGCTTGTTTTCTAATCATTTTATCTGGCCCATGAGTGGGAGACAACTTCAAGAAAACCCTCTCCTAATGAGAGGAACCCAGGAGTCAGGGAGAGGAGGGGTGGGTGGTGGTTGGAGACAGAGGCCTGGTGCCCCGGGTGCAGTGGAAGTCTCTGGAAGACCAGGTGGAGGGAGGCCTCACGGAGTGATGCCCAGGGTTACAGACCTGTCGCAGCTGCTGTTTGTTAGTTCAAGTCCTGCTCTGAGGTGCTCTGTGTCAGCTCTGAGCGACAGGTGAGCTGGGGGTGCTCTGCAATGAGGGCTATGTGCACGGTTCCTGTGTGCCCAGCCCTGCCACGGTACCTGCAAGGGTAGCTCTGTATCCTGGGAGGGGCCTGACCACGAGAGCTCCGTGGGCTGGGGTGGGGGTGGGGTACCTGCCCAGGTGAGCTCCATATTCTGGGATTGGTCTGACCACGAGAGTCCCATGGGCTGCTGGGGACCTGGTAAAGGATGTCAGGACAGTCAGTGAAGCCACCGAGGATATACCTCCAGTTGCTCCTAATTCCTACACCCTGCTGGTCATTCTACCAACCACCAGGACATGGTATTCTGTATTAGTCTTCAATGATGCCTTCTTTTGTATTCCATTAGTCCCAGAGTCACAAGAAATTTTGGCTTGTGAGTGGCAGGACTCAACATACAACTAAAACAATACTTCCGGGCCGTTCGGCCCCAAGGGTGCAAAAATTCCCACACCATCTTTGGGGAAAGCTTAGCTAAAGACCTAAAAGTTCTACCTCTGGAAAAGGAAACCCTCCTTCAATATGCAGGCGACATTCTGATCGCTAGCCCTACTAAGGAGGCCTCTGAACTACCAAGCCAATAAAGGATAGAAGTTGTCCAAGAAAAAGCTCAAATATCACAGACTGCAGTGACCTTCCTGGGCTTCATTCTCACAGAAGGTCGGAGAAGCCCATCCCAGGAAAGGGAAGAAACCATTTTCAGCCTTACCCCTTTCTAAAACTAGAAGACAGCTTAGGGGTTCCTGGGGAGGCCAGGGTTTGCTGCTTCTGGATCCCTAACTACAGTCTACTAGCTGGGCCTCTATATGAAACACTGAAAGGAAAAGATGATGATCCTTTTGAATAGAATCCAGAAGTGGCCTTTCAAGAATGGAAAGAGCAGTCAATTCAGACCCTTGCCCTGGAACTCCCTAATTTAGCTAAACCCTTTGACCTTTACATTCCCGGTGAAAGGTGAATCGCCATTGGAGAATTAGTGCAAAAACTGGGACCACTTGAAATGGAACAATGCAAGAATGCCATCCAGGTAGGATAAACTACGGTCACTAAGGGGCTTGGCCCACTGCCACATCTGGCCAAGATACTGGCGGTATCTAAAAACCTGGAAATCAGCAGCCCAAAAGGCCACCTCCCTCCTAAGGGAAAAGGACCCCACGTGGTGATCCTAACCACCAACCATGCCCTGAAGTTGCAGGGTTCGCTCCGTGGGCACACCGACCTCGAGTGAGGAGGCCCTCCAACTCCAACATCCAGAGAGATAACCGGGGGCAACAGGGCACCATGACGACTCGTGTGAACATCACTTGACCTGGAGTTTCTCTCATAAAACAACAAGAGTGTGTCCCAAAAGAGTAGACTACTGCTTGCAGGACTTACTGCACCCAGAGGGGAGCTAATAATCTTGGCGGGGGAACAGTATACCACACTGTCACCATAGAAAAGCCTACAGACACCGTGATGATGGTGGCCAATAAGACCGGCTGGACTCCTGTTTACTTCAAAAGGCTGTTGACTCAGTGGCCATCATGGTCCTTGATCACCACTGACCCTGGACTGTCTGGGAGTTGAGCGGGCAGGGCTCTGACACCTGGTGCTGTTTGTACGTTAATTCAGGGGCCTAATTGAAGAAAGCGCAGACTACTGGTCAGAGCATCTAGGCTGGCAGAAACGGTCAGCCTAAGGTGGCCAAACAAATGTGGGGCGGGGTGAAACCGGCCCCCACAGCGTCTCTGCACATCTCTTTCCTGGACCCTTAAAGGTCATTAGAATCTATAACACTTCCAATGCTGGTGCTCAGGTGGACGAGCAGGGAGGCAGGGGTCCTGGGGACAATCAACGTCACCGGGAGGCTGCTGGGGAGAAGCTCTGACCCTCGCCCCAGGGTATGAGGGCTCCCAACTCAGCACTCAGCAGTTACAGAAGAAGGGTCTGCACCCTCAGCACTCCAAGAATGAGGAATGGGACAAAAAGCAGAGGAGGGGTTTGTCCCCAGCAAAGCCCATTAAAAATCCCTGGGAGATAAAAATAGAATCTGGGCAATAAAGTCAAGTCTAACCTTTTTTATCCTTTGTGCTTTGTCTAATTTCACGTGCTCCTAGGGTCCCGCATGCAGAGGTTCCACACCCGGCACTTCAGACCAGATTTCCTAGTGCAGAATGGCTGGGTCGACACCTCAGCTCCTGGGGCCCAGTGCAGACTCCACGATATAGAGCCTGAGCTACAGCCAACCCGGCCCTCGAGAGCTCTGCCCCCTCCCTCCCTCCCACTGACTCTGACAGGATCTCTACACAGCAGCCCAGCCCACAGCCCACGGGGTAGTGCATGCTCTCACCTCTCCATTCTCTGATCAAAATATAAAGTTTCCTTTGCTTGTGAACCAAACTCAGTCTCGATCTGTTGGCCCCAATGACACTGGACAGGGGGACACTTGTTGGGGTCCACTCTGGAGGATCAGTAACAGAAATTGAGACTATTGTAACCTCAATGAACAGATGTGTGAGCCAAACTGTAGTTAACATAGAACAGTGTATAAGGCTCGGATAAAATAAGATGTTTTTAACACTTCCATTTGATATTTCCATCACTTTTTATAAGCAAGTTCAGTGAAAAGGTTTGTCTTATTTGTCAGGTCAATATTAGAGAAACGAAGTGATTTCTTTCCAAGGATGTACATCTAATAATCTTGGTTAAACCTTCAATCCTGTTTTAAATGCTTTTCCATTGAAAATGATACCTCTCTTTCAGCTCCCCCATTTCTGAGAAGTATAAAATCTTATAATTTATTATTACCAAAGGGGAAAGGTGGGAGGAGGGATAAATTAACAGTTTGGAATTAACACATACACACTGCTATGTATAAAATAGATCATCAACAAGGAACTACTGTATAGCACAGGGAACTACACTCAACATTTTGCAATAACCTATAAGGGGAAATAATCTGAAAAAGAATAGATATTTTTATTGACATCATCTATCAATGACAGTTAAAGTGTAGCCTAAGGGAAGCTGGTGGTGAGTGCTTCTGACCCTGAAGACTTCAATTATCTAAAGTTTGGACTCTGCCTACTTCCCAAGGCCCTTAATGAACATATGTGTAGCCGTAGCTTAAAAACTTCCCCAGTTTGGGTTTTGGGGAGACACTGATTTTGAAAAAGCCCTGGTGTTCTCCTTACATGAATGGGACTCTTCCTACTGCTAAAACATGTCTGTCACACCCAGAGGATGGTATACCATCTGATCGGGAAGAGTTTGGAAAAGGCATCTCATCTCCTCATCTCCTGGTGCTCGGGTTCACCCCTCCAGCGTCTTTACTAACAGTCTCCCCACTTGGAGATGTCAGCACTGTCAACATCCTGTTGCGTACAGTTTGGAATTTGTCCAGAGGATGAAGCGGAAGGATGAGAAACAATGAGAGACAAGTCCTAGGTGTTCAGACAGGCACATGTCACTCTAATTTCCAATCAGGAAGACGAATTGACCAAAGGCTAGGGTTGCCCATGGAAACAGTATAGGGCTTGAGGAAATCCCGCTGCTTTGTGGCCAGTTCCCATAAACACAAGTTGAACAATGGAACTCAGGGGCAGTAAAATTCACAAAACTGCAGAGTTGAAAATATCCATCACTGAAAAATGTCTTGAGGAAAGTCAAAGAAAAGGACTTGTAAGCAAGGGAGAATGGCAGGAAAGGGATTTGAGGAGGTAGAAAGGACTCGCCATTAAGCACAAGAAAAGGAGCTGAACATTGCCAACATTGCAGTTGGCCAAAAAGGGTGTATGCGTTTTTTTCTGTATATATTCAAGAAAAGGGCATACACTTTTTTAGCCAACCAAACAGGTGGGCACTGGAAGTCAATACTACAAAAGATATCACTTCGCATCAGTCAGAAGAGCCATCCTCATAAAGCGTAAACAACAGAAATGCAGGACAGGGCAATGAGAAGAGGGAGCCCTGTGAGACTTATAGTGGAAATGTATATTGCCAACGGCCATTCTGGAGAAGTGTATTGTGTTTACTAAAGCATCTAAAAAATGAGCTACAGAGCATAGGGCACTTGCACTCATGGGCGTATATCTTGGGAAAAACAAAAATCGAGAGGACACAGGCACCCCAATGTTTACCCCCTCTCTGTTTAAAAGATCCTCGACTAGGATATAACTTAAATGTCTCTGGAGGGAAAAAATGGATAGAGATGTGGTACTTAGGTAGAGTGGAATATTATTCAGCCTGGAAATCAATGAAATATGGCCAGTTGTAACAACTCCCGAGGAGTTACGTATGATCATTCTAAGTGACAGAATTCAAAAAGAAAAAGACACATATCATAAGCTATCACTTAAAGGTGGAATCCAAAATGGCTACACATGAAATAAATTACAAAACAAAAACATAGTCAAATATGTAGAAAACACGCATAAGGCTGCTAAACGGGAAAGGTGGGGAGGGGTGAGGCATCATCCAGGAGGTTGAAATTAGCAAAGATACCATTCCAAATACCAAACTGATAATCAACAAGGCCTACACGGTAGCTAAAAGAACTGCACTCAGCACACTCAAGTCACCGGAAAAGAATATATAGGACTGGTAAGAATCTGAAAAAGAATTTATTGATGTCTCTCTGTACGTGAATCAAGTGGATGTACAGCAGCAAGAAACAGAGCTTTGAAAATCAGCTGTAACCAATATAGTAATAAATTGAAAAAAATAAACGACAGAGAGACAGAGAAAACCTCTTACAACTTTTCCTCAGGGACGGTGATGCAACATGGATTGAACACATCTAGACCCACAGCAGGATGAGACATAAGGCTGGAAACTGTTTGCACTAAGAGAAATGTGAGGTTGGGTGAGGAAACGCACACCCTTTAAAGTAATACTACCTGGTACCCATTCAATGGGTCCCAAATCTGCAGGTTCAAGGGATCTTCCTACAGCTAAAACATGCATGGAAAACCCAGAGGACTGTACACCATGTGATCGGGAGATGTGTCTAAAATGCACCTCATTTATCCTCTCCTGGTGCTCCTGTTCACCATTCCAGCCACGCTACTTAGAATCTCCCCACTTGGAGAATCAGCACATTTAAACTTCTGTTTCACACATTTTGCAAATTGTGAGGAGGATGAACGGGAAGAGGGGGAACCAATGAGAGAATAGTTGTAGGGGTTTGGACGGGCACATATCACTCTAATTTCCCATTAAGAATAAGAATTAAAGAAAGGCTCAGCCTGCCTCGCCGGAGCCAAAATAGGGCCTGAAGCAATCCTGCGGGTTTGAGGCCAGCTCACAAAAGAGCAACTTAAAAAATGGAGCTCAGGGTCACTGCAATTCACAAACCTGCAGAGTTATAAATGAAAACTAACGTCCAAAAATATGTTGAGGTAAGGCAAAGAAGAGGATCTGAATGCAAGACAGAATTGCAAGAAACAGATTTCAAGAGATAGATTGGACTCGTCTTTAACGCACATGAAAAGCGGCAGAATTTCGACAATGATGCAGTTGGCCCAAAAGGGCGTATGCGTTTTTTCCTGATTATATCCAGGAAAAAAACGCATACGCACTTTATGGGCAACGAAGCAAGCAAGCAATGCAAATGTGCACAACAAAGAAGTCTCATTTCCCACCAGTCAAAAGGGCCATCCTAAAAAATTGTAAAAACCAGAAATGCAGGACAGGCCATGGAGAACAGGGAGCCTTTATACGCTGATGGGCAGTGTGTGAACTGCCGAGAGCCACTCTGGAGAAGTGTATGGTGGTTCCTAAATCATCTAAAAAACAGAGCTACAGAGCATAGGACACTTCCAATCATGGGAGTATATCTAGGGAAGTCTAAAAATCAACAAGACACAAGCACACCACAGTTTAGGGCTACTCTGTTTACAAGAACCTCAACTTCAGTACACCTTAAATATCCCAGGAAAGAGAACAATGGATAAAGAAGATGTGGTACTTATGTACAATGGAATATCTCTTCACCATGAAATCAATGTAATAAGGCTAGTAGAAGGATAAAGAGTGGATTTAGGTCTGATAATACTACTTGAAATAAGTCAAACAGAAAAAGAAACATATCATAAGATATCACTTATAGAGGGAGGGTAAATATGGCTGCACAAGAAATGAATTACAGAACAGAACAGTGTCTCACATTTAGAAAACACACTTATGTCAGCTAAAGGGGAAAGGAGAGGTGGGGTGATGCATAAAACCAGAGTTTGAAATTAGCACAGATACCGTTCAATAAACCAAATAGGTATTAGACAAGATCTACACCTTGCTCAATGAACTGGCCTCAACACACCCTATACACCGCAGAGAAATATATCTGAGTAATAAGAATCTTAAAACCCATGTATTGATATATCTCCATAAGGGAATCAAGTGTGTGCAGAGCGGCACAAACACAGCAGTGAAAATGAGCTAAACCCCATTATAGAAATAAATTTTAAAAACAAAACGCTGAAACAATGAAAGAGAGAAAAATTCTTACAAAATTCGCTCAGGGGCTGTGATGCAACCTGGATTGACCACATATAAACCCACAGCTGGATAAGACATAAGGCTGGACACTTGGGGCTGAGAGGATTGGTGAGCTTTGGTGAGCAACTGCCGAAAGTTTAATGCAATACTTCATGCTACTCATTCCAAGGGTCCCAACACTCCAGGTTGAAGGGAATCTTCCTACAGCTAAACCATGCTTGGGAAACCCAGCGACTGGTATACCATATGATCGGGAAGGGTTTCTAAAACGCACCTCATTTTTCCTCTCCTGGGGCTCCGGATCGACATTCCAGCCACTTTACTAACAACATCCCCACATGGAGAGTCAATGCCTTTAAGTTCTGGTATTGCACAGTCTGCAGTTAGTGCGGAGGATGAATGGGAATAGGGGGAACCAGTGAGAAACTAGCTGTAGCGGTTTCAATGGGCACATGTCACTCTAATGTCACATCAGTAAGAAGAATTAACCAAAGGCACAGCAAGGTGCCCCAGAAGAAAAATAGGGCTTCAAGGAATCCTGTGGTTATGGGGCAAGACCACAAAAATAAGAGCTGAAAAATGGAGCTAAGGGCCACTGCAATTCAAAAACCTGCAGAGTTATAAAGGCCAACAATTTTCAACAAATATATTGAGGTAAGGCTATGAAGAGGCATTGAAAGCAAGGCAGAATTGCAGGAAACCGATTTCAGGAGGTAGACTGGAATTGCATTGAAAGCATAGGAAAAGAGGCAGAGCGTCCACAATGATGCACTTGGCCAAAAAGGGCGTATGCGTTTTTTCCTGAATATATTCAGGAAAAAACGCATACGCCCTTTTTGGCCAACCAAGTAAGCTTGCAAAGGAAATCTGCACTACAATGAACTCTCACTTCCACCGGGTCAAAAGGGCCATCTGAAAAAAGTGTAAAATCCATAACGGCACCACAGGCCATGGAGAACTGGGAGCCTTCTTATGCTGATGGGCGGGATGTAAATTGCCAACAGCCACTCGGGAGAAGTGGATGGTGTTTCCTGAAACATCTAAAAAACAAAGCAACAGAGCCTAGGGCACTTCCACTTATGGTCCTATAGCTTAGGGAAATTAAAATCAAAAAGACACAGCCACCCCAAAATTTGGGACGGCTCTGTTTACAAGAACCTCGTTTACGGTACAAGTTCAATATCGCAGAAAGTGAAAAATGGATAAAGAAGTTGTGGTACTTACGTACAATGCAATAACACTCAGCAATGAAATCTATGTCATCAGGCCCGTAGCACCATAATGAGTGGATTCAGGTATGATGATTCGAACTGAAATAAGTCACACAGAAAAGAAACATCATAAGGTATCACTAATACACAGAATGTGAACTTGGCTACACATGAACTGAATTACAAAACAGAACAGGGTCTCAAGTTTAGAAAACCAACTTATGCTTGCTTAAGGAGGAAGGTGAGTTGGGGTGCTGCATAAAACTAGAGTTTGAAATGAGCACAGATAAAGTTCCTTAAGCCAAATATGTAATAGACAAGAGCTACTCCTTGCTCAACGAAATGGACTCAACACCGCATATTAAACGCCTAAGAATGTATCTGACTAGTAAGTATCTTAAAACCTATGGATTGCTATGTCTCCGAAAGAGAATCAAGCATGTGTACAGGGGCATAAACGCAGCAGTGATAGGATTGGAGAGGTTTGGTGAGCAAATGAAGACCCTTTGAAGTCATATTGCATGGTACCCATTCCACGGGTCTCAACTCTCCAGGTTTAAGGTATTCTTCCTTCAGCTAAAACATGCATGTGGAACCCAGAGTATGATCAACCGTGTGAACGGGAGACGTGTTCAAATATGTCTCAGTTTTCCTCCCCTGGTACTCGGGTGCAACATTCCAGACGCTTTACTAACACTCTCCCGACTTGGAGAGTCAGTCCCTTTAACCTCCTGTTTGGCCCAGTTTGCAATTTCTGCGGAAGATGAACAGGAATAGCGAGAACCAATGAGAGACTAGCTGGAGGTGTCTGGACGGGCAAATTTAACTCTCATTTCCCACCAGGAAGAGGAAATAACCAAAGGCTCAGCGTGCCGTGCCGGAACCAGATTAGGGCCTGAAGCCATCCTGCGGTGTTGCGGCCAGGTCACAAGAAAGCGAGTTGAAGAAAGGAGCTCAGGGGCACTGTAATTCACAAACCTGCAGAGTTATAAATGACAGCTATCGTCCAAAAATAGACTGAAGTAAGGCTGCCAAGAGGACTTGAAAGCGGGGCAGAATTGCAGGAAACCGATTTCAGGAGGTAGACTGGAATTGCATTGAAAGCATAGGAAAAGAGGCAGAACGTCCACAATGATGCACTTGGCCAAAAAGGGCGTATGCGTTTTTTCCTGAATATATTCAGGAAAAAACGCATACGCCCTTTTTGGCCAACCAAGCAAGCTTGCAAAGGAAATCTGCACTACAATGAAGTCTCACTTCCCCCCGGTCAAAAGGGCCATCTGAAAAAAGTGTAAAATCCAGAAAGGCAGGACAGGCCATGGAGAACTGGGAGCCTTGTTATGCTGATGGGCGGGATGTACATTGCCAACAGACACTCGGGAGAAGTGTATGGTGTTTCCTGAAACACCTAGAAAACAAAGCAACAGAGCCAAGGGCACTTCCACTTATGGTCCTATAGCTTAGGGAAATTAAAATCAAAAAGACACAGCCACTCCAAAATTTGGGACGGCTCTTTTTACAGAAATCTCTTCTACGGCACAAGTTAAATATCCCAGAGAGCAAATAATGGATAAAGAAGTTGCGGTACTTATGTACAACAGAATACCACTCAGCAATGAAATCTATGTCACCAGGCCCGTGCCAGCATAATGAGTGGATTGAGGCACGATGATTCTAAGTGAAATAAGTCACACAGAAAAAGAAACATCATAAGGTATCAGTAATACACGGAATGTGAACTTGGCTACACATGAACTGAATTCCAAAACAGAACAGGGTCTCAAGTTTAGAAAACCAACTTATGCCTGCTTAAGGGGGAAGGTGAGTTGGGGTGCTGCATGAAAGCAGAGTTTGAAATTAGCACAGATACCGTTCCATAAGCCAAATATGTAATAGACAAGACCTACCCCTTGCTCAACGAAATGGATTCAACAATGAGGTATCACCTCACACCTGGTAGAATAGGCATCATAGAAAATCTACAAACAAAAAATGCTGGAAAGGGTGTGGCGAAAAGGAACCCTCTTCCAGTATTGTTGGGAATATAAATTGATACAGTCATTATGGAGAACAATATGGAATTTCTTAAGAAACTAACAATAGAATTACCATATGATACAGCAATCCCAGTACTGGACATATACCCAGACAAAACCATAAATCAAAAAGAGTCATTCACCGCAATGTTCATTGCATCACTATTTACAATATCGAGGTAATGGAAGCAACCTAAATGCCCACAGACAGACGAATGCATAAAGCTGTGGTACATATATAAAATGGAATATTACTAAGCCATGAAAAAGAATGAAATTGGGTCATTTGTAGAGACGTCGATGGATCTAGAGACTGTCATACAGAGTGAAGTAAGTCAGAAAGAGAAAAACAAATCTTGTATATTCATGCATATATGTGGAACCTAGAAAAACTGTACAGATTAACCATTTTGCAAGGCATAAATAGAGCAACAGATGTAGACAACAAACGTATGGACAACAAGGGGGGAAAGCTGTTGGGGGGGTGGTGGTGGGAGGAGTTGAGAGACTGGGATTGGCATGTATACATTTATATGTATAAAATAGATAACCAATAAGAACCTGCTGTATAAAAATATAAAATAAAATTCAAAATTAAAAAGAAATAAAATTTAAAAAATAAAACAGAAAAAACAATTATTCCCTGCACATACATGTATTTATATGAATAAATTATTTCCATGCTTATATCTGTAAATACAAAAAAGAGGAATAAAATCTACCTTGAACCAAAAACGAAAAAGAGAAAAAAACACAGAACCCACCAGTTACACAGAGGAAAACCGTATCAGGGCACTTGCTCCAGTTGTAAACAATTCTGAAGTTGGTCAGTGGTGGGGAATCGTCTCCCATTCAGCCAGCAGCCCCCACGCAACAAGCGTCCTCATTGCAAAGCTGGGGCACCGTGCCGAGGCATCTGTGAGTAAACGTGAGCTGAGCCCCAGGCCAGTTGCTGCTGAACTATTCCCACCCGTCCCAGGTAAAACACCTGAATATATACAAGGACTTGAAAGCCTAGAGGAAGGGCCATAGAGCCACACGAGTGACAGCATGCCGGCCGACTTGGTGCCTGCAGGCCAGCCAGGATGGTCCTGGCCCTGGGTGCTCTTCTGGAAGATTTCCATTTCCCTGCCTGAGATACCCGTCCTGTCCCTGCCCCCACTGCTTTTTTCCTTCCTCACCTCTGCCCAGGGAGAAATTCCAGCAGCAGGTATGGGTGACACATCCTCTTCTTTAGCAGGTGGCAGCCTGGCAACTGCTGCAGAAAGTCCAGCAGAGCCCCACTCACACTGGGCCACCCACAAAGCCGTGGCCTCTCACTCCCTCCCACCAGCCCAGCCCCGAGACTGCTGACAGGGCAGAGAAAATGGCGTCAGGCACGGCTGCAAGGGCTCTTGCTGCCTGGAGTGGTATTTATATTGATCTCAACCCAGGCACACCTGGGGAGGGCTGGCCGGCACGGTAAGGCTGCCCAGGTCAGCCAATCATCACCCCTCAGGGGCTCACAGTTGCAGAAAATGGAACTTGCTGAACCGGCCAGGTCCAAGGAACAGGTGTGGGCTCCTGAGAGTCAGGATAGACAAGGGGCTGCAGCTTTGGCTTGTTTTCTAATCATTTTATCTGGCCCATGAGTGGGAGACAACTTCAAGAAAACCCTCTCCTAATGAGAGGAACCCAGGAGTCAGGGAGAGGAGGGGTGGGTGGTGGTTGGAGACAGAGGCCTGGTGCCCCGGGTGCAGTGGAAGTCTCTGGAAGACCAGGTGGAGGGAGGCCTCACGGAGTGATGCCCAGGGTTACAGACCTGTCGCAGCTGCTGTTTGTTAGTTCAAGTCCTGCTCTGAGGTGCTCTGTGTCAGCTCTGAGCGACAGGTGAGCTGGGGGTGCTCTGCAATGAGGGCTATGTGCACGGTTCCTGTGTGCCCAGCCCTGCCACGGTACCTGCAAGGGTAGCTCTGTATCCTGGGAGGGGCCTGACCACGAGAGCTCCGTGGGCTGGGGTGGGGGTGGGGTACCTGCCCAGGTGAGCTCCATATTCTGGGATTGGTCTGACCACGAGAGTCCCATGGGCTGCTGGGGACCTGGTAAAGGATGTCAGGACAGTCAGTGAAGCCACCGAGGATATACCTCCAGTTGCTCCTAATTCCTACACCCTGCTGGTCATTCTACCAACCACCAGGACATGGTATTCTGTATTAGTCTTCAATGATGCCTTCTTTTGTATTCCATTAGTCCCAGAGTCACAAGAAATTTTGGCTTGTGAGTGGCAGGACTCAACATACAACTAAAACAATACTTCCGGGCCGTTCGGCCCCAAGGGTGCAAAAATTCCCACACCATCTTTGGGGAAAGCTTAGCTAAAGACCTAAAAGTTCTACCTCTGGAAAAGGAA
Source organism: Grampus griseus (assembly GCF_964374135.1). Taxonomy (NCBI): domain Eukaryota; kingdom Metazoa; phylum Chordata; class Mammalia; order Artiodactyla; family Delphinidae; genus Grampus; species Grampus griseus. The sequence continues at coordinate 84,509 of NW_028133065.1, forward strand.
ACCCTCCTTCAATATGCAGGCGACATTCTGATCGCTAGCCCTACTAAGGAGGCCTCTGAACTACCAAGCCAATAAAGGATAGAAGTTGTCCAAGAAAAAGCTCAAATATCACAGACTGCAGTGACCTTCCTGGGCTTCATTCTCACAGAAGGTCGGAGAAGCCCATCCCAGGAAAGGGAAGAAACCATTTTCAGCCTTACCCCTTTCTAAAACTAGAAGACAGCTTAGGGGTTCCTGGGGAGGCCAGGGTTTGCTGCTTCTGGATCCCTAACTACAGTCTACTAGCTGGGCCTCTATATGAAACACTGAAAGGAAAAGATGATGATCCTTTTGAATAGAATCCAGAAGTGGCCTTTCAAGAATGGAAAGAGCAGTCAATTCAGACCCTTGCCCTGGAACTCCCTAATTTAGCTAAACCCTTTGACCTTTACATTCCCGGTGAAAGGTGAATCGCCATTGGAGAATTAGTGCAAAAACTGGGACCACTTGAAATGGAACAATGCAAGAATGCCATCCAGGTAGGATAAACTACGGTCACTAAGGGGCTTGGCCCACTGCCACATCTGGCCAAGATACTGGCGGTATCTAAAAACCTGGAAATCAGCAGCCCAAAAGGCCACCTCCCTCCTAAGGGAAAAGGACCCCACGTGGTGATCCTAACCACCAACCATGCCCTGAAGTTGCAGGGTTCGCTCCGTGGGCACACCGACCTCGAGTGAGGAGGCCCTCCAACTCCAACATCCAGAGAGATAACCGGGGGCAACAGGGCACCATGACGACTCGTGTGAACATCACTTGACCTGGAGTTTCTCTCATAAAACAACAAGAGTGTGTCCCAAAAGAGTAGACTACTGCTTGCAGGACTTACTGCACCCAGAGGGGAGCTAATAATCTTGGCGGGGGAACAGTATACCACACTGTCACCATAGAAAAGCCTACAGACACCGTGATGATGGTGGCCAATAAGACCGGCTGGACTCCTGTTTACTTCAAAAGGCTGTTGACTCAGTGGCCATCATGGTCCTTGATCACCACTGACCCTGGACTGTCTGGGAGTTGAGCGGGCAGGGCTCTGACACCTGGTGCTGTTTGTACGTTAATTCAGGGGCCTAATTGAAGAAAGCGCAGACTACTGGTCAGAGCATCTAGGCTGGCAGAAACGGTCAGCCTAAGGTGGCCAAACAAATGTGGGGCGGGGTGAAACCGGCCCCCACAGCGTCTCTGCACATCTCTTTCCTGGACCCTTAAAGGTCATTAGAATCTATAACACTTCCAATGCTGGTGCTCAGGTGGACGAGCAGGGAGGCAGGGGTCCTGGGGACAATCAACGTCACCGGGAGGCTGCTGGGGAGAAGCTCTGACCCTCGCCCCAGGGTATGAGGGCTCCCAACTCAGCACTCAGCAGTTACAGAAGAAGGGTCTGCACCCTCAGCACTCCAAGAATGAGGAATGGGACAAAAAGCAGAGGAGGGGTTTGTCCCCAGCAAAGCCCATTAAAAATCCCTGGGAGATAAAAATAGAATCTGGGCAATAAAGTCAAGTCTAACCTTTTTTATCCTTTGTGCTTTGTCTAATTTCACGTGCTCCTAGGGTCCCGCATGCAGAGGTTCCACACCCGGCACTTCAGACCAGATTTCCTAGTGCAGAATGGCTGGGTCGACACCTCAGCTCCTGGGGCCCAGTGCAGACTCCACGATATAGAGCCTGAGCTACAGCCAACCCGGCCCTCGAGAGCTCTGCCCCCTCCCTCCCTCCCACTGACTCTGACAGGATCTCTACACAGCAGCCCAGCCCACAGCCCACGGGGTAGTGCATGCTCTCACCTCTCCATTCTCTGATCAAAATATAAAGTTTCCTTTGCTTGTGAACCAAACTCAGTCTCGATCTGTTGGCCCCAATGACACTGGACAGGGGGACACTTGTTGGGGTCCACTCTGGAGGATCAGTAACAGAAATTGAGACTATTGTAACCTCAATGAACAGATGTGTGAGCCAAACTGTAGTTAACATAGAACAGTGTATAAGGCTCGGATAAAATAAGATGTTTTTAACACTTCCATTTGATATTTCCATCACTTTTTATAAGCAAGTTCAGTGAAAAGGTTTGTCTTATTTGTCAGGTCAATATTAGAGAAACGAAGTGATTTCTTTCCAAGGATGTACATCTAATAATCTTGGTTAAACCTTCAATCCTGTTTTAAATGCTTTTCCATTGAAAATGATACCTCTCTTTCAGCTCCCCCATTTCTGAGAAGTATAAAATCTTATAATTTATTATTACCAAAGGGGAAAGGTGGGAGGAGGGATAAATTAACAGTTTGGAATTAACACATACACACTGCTATGTATAAAATAGATCATCAACAAGGAACTACTGTATAGCACAGGGAACTACACTCAACATTTTGCAATAACCTATAAGGGGAAATAATCTGAAAAAGAATAGATATTTTTATTGACATCATCTATCAATGACAGTTAAAGTGTAGCCTAAGGGAAGCTGGTGGTGAGTGCTTCTGACCCTGAAGACTTCAATTATCTAAAGTTTGGACTCTGCCTACTTCCCAAGGCCCTTAATGAACATATGTGTAGCCGTAGCTTAAAAACTTCCCCAGTTTGGGTTTTGGGGAGACACTGATTTTGAAAAAGCCCTGGTGTTCTCCTTACATGAATGGGACTCTTCCTACTGCTAAAACATGTCTGTCACACCCAGAGGATGGTATACCATCTGATCGGGAAGAGTTTGGAAAAGGCATCTCATCTCCTCATCTCCTGGTGCTCGGGTTCACCCCTCCAGCGTCTTTACTAACAGTCTCCCCACTTGGAGATGTCAGCACTGTCAACATCCTGTTGCGTACAGTTTGGAATTTGTCCAGAGGATGAAGCGGAAGGATGAGGAACAATGAGAGACAAGTCCTAGGTGTTCAGACAGGCACATGTCACTCTAATTTCCAATCAGGAAGACGAATTGACCAAAGGCTAGGGTTGCCCATGGAAACAGTATAGGGCTTGAGGAAATCCCGCTGCTTTGTGGCCAGTTCCCATAAACACAAGTTGAACAATGGAACTCAGGGGCAGTAAAATTCACAAAACTGCAGAGTTGAAAATATCCATCACTGAAAAATGTCTTGAGGAAAGTCAAAGAAAAGGACTTGTAAGCAAGGGAGAATGGCAGGAAAGGGATTTGAGGAGGTAGAAAGGACTCGCCATTAAGCACAAGAAAAGGAGCTGAACATTGCCAACATTGCAGTTGGCCAAAAAGGGTGTATGCGTTTTTTTCTGTATATATTCAAGAAAAGGGCATACACTTTTTTAGCCAACCAAACAGGTGGGCACTGGAAGTCAATACTACAAAAGATATCACTTCGCATCAGTCAGAAGAGCCATCCTCATAAAGCGTAAACAACAGAAATGCAGGACAGGGCAATGAGAAGAGGGAGCCCTGTGAGACTTATAGTGGAAATGTATATTGCCAACGGCCATTCTGGAGAAGTGTATTGTGTTTACTAAAGCATCTAAAAAATGAGCTACAGAGCATAGGGCACTTGCACTCATGGGCGTATATCTTGGGAAAAACAAAAATCGAGAGGACACAGGCACCCCAATGTTTACCCCCTCTCTGTTTAAAAGATCCTCGACTAGGATATAACTTAAATGTCTCTGGAGGGAAAAAATGGATAGAGATGTGGTACTTAGGTAGAGTGGAATATTATTCAGCCTGGAAATCAATGAAATATGGCCAGTTGTAACAACTCCCGAGGAGTTACGTATGATCATTCTAAGTGACAGAATTCAAAAAGAAAAAGACACATATCATAAGCTATCACTTAAAGGTGGAATCCAAAATGGCTACACATGAAATAAATTACAAAACAAAAACATAGTCAAATATGTAGAAAACACGCATAAGGCTGCTAAACGGGAAAGGTGGGGAGGGGTGAGGCATCATCCAGGAGGTTGAAATTAGCAAAGATACCATTCCAAATACCAAACTGATAATCAACAAGGCCTACACGGTAGCTAAAAGAACTGCACTCAGCACACTCAAGTCACCGGAAAAGAATATATAGGACTGGTAAGAATCTGAAAAAGAATTTATTGATGTCTCTCTGTACGTGAATCAAGTGGATGTACAGCAGCAAGAAACAGAGCTTTGAAAATCAGCTGTAACCAATATAGTAATAAATTGAAAAAAATAAACGACAGAGAGACAGAGAAAACCTCTTACAACTTTTCCTCAGGGACGGTGATGCAACATGGATTGAACACATCTAGACCCACAGCAGGATGAGACATAAGGCTGGAAACTGTTTGCACTAAGAGAAATGTGAGGTTGGGTGAGGAAACGCACACCCTTTAAAGTAATACTACCTGGTACCCATTCAATGGGTCCCAAATCTGCAGGTTCAAGGGATCTTCCTACAGCTAAAACATGCATGGAAAACCCAGAGGACTGTACACCATGTGATCGGGAGATGTGTCTAAAATGCACCTCATTTATCCTCTCCTGGTGCTCCTGTTCACCATTCCAGCCACGCTACTTAGAATCTCCCCACTTGGAGAATCAGCACATTTAAACTTCTGTTTCACACATTTTGCAAATTGTGAGGAGGATGAACGGGAAGAGGGGTAACCAATGAGAGAATAGTTGTAGGGGTTTGGACGGGCACATATCACTCTAATTTCCCATTAAGAATAAGAATTAAAGAAAGGCTCAGCCTGCCTCGCCGGAGCCAAAATAGGGCCTGAAGCAATCCTGCGGGTTTGAGGCCAGCTCACAAAAGAGCAACTTAAAAAATGGAGCTCAGGGTCACTGCAATTCACAAACCTGCAGAGTTATAAATGAAAACTAACGTCCAAAAATATGTTGAGGTAAGGCAAAGAAGAGGATCTGAATGCAAGACAGAATTGCAAGAAACAGATTTCAAGAGATAGATTGGACTCGTCTTTAACGCACATGAAAAGCGGCAGAATTTCGACAATGATGCAGTTGGCCCAAAAGGGCGTATGCGTTTTTTCCTGATTATATCCAGGAAAAAAACGCATACGCACTTTATGGGCAACGAAGCAAGCAAGCAATGCAAATGTGCACAACAAAGAAGTCTCATTTCCCACCAGTCAAAAGGGCCATCCTAAAAAATTGTAAAAACCAGAAATGCAGGACAGGCCATGGAGAACAGGGAGCCTTTATACGCTGATGGGCAGTGTGTGAACTGCCGAGAGCCACTCTGGAGAAGTGTATGGTGGTTCCTAAATCATCTAAAAAACAGAGCTACAGAGCATAGGACACTTCCAATCATGGGAGTATATCTAGGGAAGTCTAAAAATCAACAAGACACAAGCACACCACAGTTTAGGGCTACTCTGTTTACAAGAACCTCAACTTCAGTACACCTTAAATATCCCAGGAAAGAGAACAATGGATAAAGAAGATGTGGTACTTATGTACAATGGAATATCTCTTCACCATGAAATCAATGTAATAAGGCTAGTAGAAGGATAAAGAGTGGATTTAGGTCTGATAATACTACTTGAAATAAGTCAAACAGAAAAAGAAACATATCATAAGATATCACTTATAGAGGGAGGGTAAATATGGCTGCACAAGAAATGAATTACAGAACAGAACAGTGTCTCACATTTAGAAAACACACTTATGTCAGCTAAAGGGGAAAGGAGAGGTGGGGTGATGCATAAAACCAGAGTTTGAAATTAGCACAGATACCGTTCAATAAACCAAATAGGTATTAGACAAGATCTACACCTTGCTCAATGAACTGGCCTCAACACACCCTATACACCGCAGAGAAATATATCTGAGTAATAAGAATCTTAAAACCCATGTATTGATATATCTCCATAAGGGAATCAAGTGTGTGCAGAGCGGCACAAACACAGCAGTGAAAATGAGCTAAACCCCATTATAGAAATAAATTTTAAAAACAAAACGCTGAAACAATGAAAGAGAGAAAAATTCTTACAAAATTCGCTCAGGGGCTGTGATGCAACCTGGATTGACCACATATAAACCCACAGCTGGATAAGACATAAGGCTGGACACTTGGGGCTGAGAGGATTGGTGAGCTTTGGTGAGCAACTGCCGAAAGTTTAATGCAATACTTCATGCTACTCATTCCAAGGGTCCCAACACTCCAGGTTGAAGGGAATCTTCCTACAGCTAAACCATGCTTGGGAAACCCAGCGACTGGTATACCATATGATCGGGAAGGGTTTCTAAAACGCACCTCATTTTTCCTCTCCTGGGGCTCCGGATCGACATTCCAGCCACTTTACTAACAACATCCCCACATGGAGAGTCAATGCCTTTAAGTTCTGGTATTGCACAGTCTGCAGTTAGTGCGGAGGATGAATGGGAATAGGGGGAACCAGTGAGAAACTAGCTGTAGCGGTTTCAATGGGCACATGTCACTCTAATGTCACATCAGTAAGAAGAATTAACCAAAGGCACAGCAAGGTGCCCCAGAAGAAAAATAGGGCTTCAAGGAATCCTGTGGTTATGGGGCAAGACCACAAAAATAAGAGCTGAAAAATGGAGCTAAGGGCCACTGCAATTCAAAAACCTGCAGAGTTATAAAGGCCAACAATTTTCAACAAATATATTGAGGTAAGGCTATGAAGAGGCATTGAAAGCAAGGCAGAATTGCAGGAAACCGATTTCAGGAGGTAGACTGGAATTGCATTGAAAGCATAGGAAAAGAGGCAGAGCGTCCACAATGATGCACTTGGCCAAAAAGGGCGTATGCGTTTTTTCCTGAATATATTCAGGAAAAAACGCATACGCCCTTTTTGGCCAACCAAGTAAGCTTGCAAAGGAAATCTGCACTACAATGAACTCTCACTTCCACCGGGTCAAAAGGGCCATCTGAAAAAAGTGTAAAATCCATAACGGCACCACAGGCCATGGAGAACTGGGAGCCTTCTTATGCTGATGGGCGGGATGTAAATTGCCAACAGCCACTCGGGAGAAGTGTATGGTGTTTCCTGAAACATCTAAAAAACAAAGCAACAGAGCCTAGGGCACTTCCACTTATGGTCCTATAGCTTAGGGAAATTAAAATCAAAAAGACACAGCCACCCCAAAATTTGGGACGGCTCTGTTTACAAGAACCTCGTTTACGGTACAAGTTCAATATCGCAGAAAGTGAAAAATGGATAAAGAAGTTGTGGTACTTACGTACAATGCAATAACACTCAGCAATGAAATCTATGTCATCAGGCCCGTAGCACCATAATGAGTGGATTCAGGTATGATGATTCGAACTGAAATAAGTCACACAGAAAAGAAACATCATAAGGTATCACTAATACACAGAATGTGAACTTGGCTACACATGAACTGAATTACAAAACAGAACAGGGTCTCAAGTTTAGAAAACCAACTTATGCTTGCTTAAGGAGGAAGGTGAGTTGGGGTGCTGCATAAAACTAGAGTTTGAAATGAGCACAGATAAAGTTCCTTAAGCCAAATATGTAATAGACAAGAGCTACTCCTTGCTCAACGAAATGGACTCAACACCGCATATTAAACGCCTAAGAATGTATCTGACTAGTAAGTATCTTAAAACCTATGGATTGCTATGTCTCCGAAAGAGAATCAAGCATGTGTACAGGGGCATAAACGCAGCAGTGATAGGATTGGAGAGGTTTGGTGAGCAAATGAAGACCCTTTGAAGTCATATTGCATGGTACCCATTCCACGGGTCTCAACTCTCCAGGTTTAAGGTATTCTTCCTTCAGCTAAAACATGCATGTGGAACCCAGAGTATGATCAACCGTGTGAACGGGAGACGTGTTCAAATATGTCTCAGTTTTCCTCCCCTGGTACTCGGGTGCAACATTCCAGACGCTTTACTAACACTCTCCCGACTTGGAGAGTCAGTCCCTTTAACCTCCTGTTTGGCCCAGTTTGCAATTTCTGCGGAAGATGAACAGGAATAGCGAGAACCAATGAGAGACTAGCTGGAGGTGTCTGGACGGGCAAATTTAACTCTCATTTCCCACCAGGAAGAGGAAATAACCAAAGGCTCAGCGTGCCGTGCCGGAACCAGATTAGGGCCTGAAGCCATCCTGCGGTGTTGCGGCCAGGTCACAAGAAAGCGAGTTGAAGAAAGGAGCTCAGGGGCACTGTAATTCACAAACCTGCAGAGTTATAAATGACAGCTATCGTCCAAAAATAGACTGAAGTAAGGCTGCCAAGAGGACTTGAAAGCGGGGCAGAATTGCAGGAAACCGATTTCAGGAGGTAGACTGGAATTGCATTGAAAGCATAGGAAAAGAGGCAGAACGTCCACAATGATGCACTTGGCCAAAAAGGGCGTATGCGTTTTTTCCTGAATATATTCAGGAAAAAACGCATACGCCCTTTTTGGCCAACCAAGCAAGCTTGCAAAGGAAATCTGCACTACAATGAAGTCTCACTTCCCCCCGGTCAAAAGGGCCATCTGAAAAAAGTGTAAAATCCAGAAAGGCAGGACAGGCCATGGAGAACTGGGAGCCTTGTTATGCTGATGGGCGGGATGTACATTGCCAACAGACACTCGGGAGAAGTGTATGGTGTTTCCTGAAACACCTAGAAAACAAAGCAACAGAGCCAAGGGCACTTCCACTTATGGTCCTATAGCTTAGGGAAATTAAAATCAAAAAGACACAGCCACTCCAAAATTTGGGACGGCTCTTTTTACAGAAATCTCTTCTACGGCACAAGTTAAATATCCCAGAGAGCAAATAATGGATAAAGAAGTTGCGGTACTTATGTACAACAGAATACCACTCAGCAATGAAATCTATGTCACCAGGCCCGTGCCAGCATAATGAGTGGATTGAGGCACGATGATTCTAAGTGAAATAAGTCACACAGAAAAAGAAACATCATAAGGTATCAGTAATACACGGAATGTGAACTTGGCTACACATGAACTGAATTCCAAAACAGAACAGGGTCTCAAGTTTAGAAAACCAACTTATGCCTGCTTAAGGGGGAAGGTGAGTTGGGGTGCTGCATGAAAGCAGAGTTTGAAATTAGCACAGATACCGTTCCATAAGCCAAATATGTAATAGACAAGACCTACCCCTTGCTCAACGAAATGGATTCAACAATGAGGTATCACCTCACACCTGGTAGAATAGGCATCATAGAAAATCTACAAACAAAAAATGCTGGAAAGGGTGTGGCGAAAAGGAACCCTCTTCCAGTATTGTTGGGAATATAAATTGATACAGTCATTATGGAGAACAATATGGAATTTCTTAAGAAACTAACAATAGAATTACCATATGATACAGCAATCCCAGTACTGGACATATACCCAGACAAAACCATAAATCAAAAAGAGTCATTCACCGCAATGTTCATTGCATCACTATTTACAATATCGAGGTAATGGAAGCAACCTAAATGCCCACAGACAGACGAATGCATAAAGCTGTGGTACATATATAAAATGGAATATTACTAAGCCATGAAAAGGAATGAAATTGGGTCATTTGTAGAGACGTCGATGGATCTAGAGACTGTCATACAGAGTGAAGTAAGTCAGAAAGAGAAAAACAAATCTTGTATATTCATGCATATATGTGGAACCTAGAAAAACTGTACAGATTAACCATTTTGCAAGGCATAAATAGAGCAACAGATGTAGACAACAAACGTATGGACAACAAGGGGGGAAAGCTGTTGGGGGGGTGGTGGTGGGAGGAGTTGAGAGACTGGGATTGGCATGTATACATTTATATGTATAAAATAGATAACCAATAAGAACCTGCTGTATAAAAATATAAAATAAAATTCAAAATTAAAAAGAAATAAAATTTAAAAAATAAAACAGAAAAAACAATTATTCCCTGCACATACATGTATTTATATGAATAAATTATTTCCATGCTTATATCTGTAAATACAAAAAAGAGGAATAAAATCTACCTTGAACCAAAAACGAAAAAGAGAAAAAAACACAGAACCCACCAGTTACACAGAGGAAAACCGTATCAGGGCACTTGCTCCAGTTGTAAACAATTCTGAAGTTGGTCAGTGGTGGGGAATCGTCTCCCATTCAGCCAGTAGCCCCCACGCAACAAGCGTCCTCATTGCAAAGCTGGGGCACTGTGCCGAGGCATCTGTGAGTAAACGTGAGCTGAGCCCCAGGCCAGTTGCTGCTGAACTATTCCCACCCGTCCCAGGTAAAACACCTGAATATATACAAGGACTTGAAAGCCTAGAGGAAGGGCCATAGAGCCACACGAGTGACAGCATGCCGGCCGACTTGGTGCCTGCAGGCCAGCCAGGATGGTCCTGGCCCTGGGTGCTCTTCTGGAAGATTTCCATTTCCCTGCCTGAGATACCCGTCCTGTCCCTGCCCCCACTGCTTTTTTCCTTCCTCACCTCTGCCCAGGGAGAAATTCCAGCAGCAGGTATGGGTGACACATCCTCTTCTTTAGCAGGTGGCAGCCTGGCAACTGCTGCAGAAAGTCCAGCAGAGCCCCACTCACACTGGGCCACCCACAAAGCCGTGGCCTCTCACTCCCTCCCACCAGCCCAGCCCCGAGACTGCTGACAGGGCAGAGAAAATGGCGTCAGGCACGGCTGCAGGGGCTCTTGCTGCCTGGAGTGGTATTTATATTGATCTCAACCCAGGCACACCTGGGGAGGGCTGGCCGGCACGGTAAGGCTGCCCAGGTCAGCCAATCATCACCCCTCAGGGGCTCAAAGTTGCAGAAAATGGAACTTGCTGAACCGGCCAGGTCCAAGGAACAGGTGTGGGCTCCTGAGAGTCAGGATAGACAAGGGGCTGCAGCTTTGGCTTGTTTTCTAATCATTTTATCTGGCCCATGAGTGGGAGACAACTTCAAGAAAACCCTCTCCTAATGAGAGGAACCCAGGAGTCAGGGAGAGGAGGGGTGGGTGGTGGTTGGAGACAGAGGCCTGGTGCCCCGGGTGCAGTGGAAGTCTCTGGAAGACCAGGTGGAGGGAGGCCTCACGGAGTGATGCCCAGGGTTACAGACCTGTCGCAGCTGCTGTTTGTTAGTTCAAGTCCTGCTCTGAGGTGCTCTGTGTCAGCTCTGAGCGACAGGTGAGCTGGGGGTGCTCTGCAATGAGGGCTATGTGCATGGTTCCTGTGTGCCCAGCCCTGCCACGGTACCTGCAAGGGTAGCTCTGTATCCTGGGAGGGGCCTGACCACGAGAGCTCCGTGGGCTGGGGTGGGGGTGGGGTACCTGCCCAGGTGAGCTCCATATTCTGGGATTGGTCTGACCACGAGAGTCCCATGGGCTGCTGGGGACCTGGTAAAGGATGTCAGGACAGTCAGTGAAGCCACCGAGGATATACCTCCAGTTCCTCCTAATTCCTACACCCTGCTGGTCATTCTACCAACCACCAGGACATGGTATTCTGTATTAGTCTTCAATGATGCCTTCTTTTGTATTCCATTAGTCCCAGAGTCACAAGAAATTTTGGCTTGTGAGTGGCAGGACTCAACATACAACTAAAATAATACTTCCGGGCCGTTCGGCCCCAAGGGTGCAAAAATTCCCACACCATCTTTGGGGAAAGCTTAGCTAAAGACCTAAAAGTTCTACCTCTGGAAAAGGAAACCCTCCTTCAATATGCAGGCGACATTCTGATCGCTAGCCCTACTAAGGAGGCCTCTGAACTACCAAGCCAATAAAGGATAGAAGTTGTCCAAGAAAAAGCTCAAATATCACAGACTGCAGTGACCTTCCTGGGCTTCATTCTCACAGAAGGTCGGAGAAGCCCATCCCAGGAAAGGGAAGAAACCATTTTCAGCCTTACCCCTTTCTAAAACTAGAAGACAGCTTAGGGGTTCCTGGGGAGGCCAGGGTTTGCTGCTTCTGGATCCCTAACTACAGTCTACTAGCTGGGCCTCTATATGAAACACTGAAAGGAAAAGATGATGATCCTTTTGAATAGAATCCAGAAGTGGCCTTTCAAGAATGGAAAGAGCAGTCAATTCAGACCCTTGCCCTGGAACTCCCTAATTTAGCTAAACCCTTTGACCTTTACATTCCCGGTGAAAGGTGAATCGCCATTGGAGAATTAGTGCAAAAACTGGGACCACTTGAAATGGAACAATGCAAGAATGCCATCCAGGTAGGATAAACTACGGTCACTAAGGGGCTTGGCCCACTGCCACATCTGGCCAAGATACTGGCGGTATCTAAAAACCTGGAAATCAGCAGCCCAAAAGGCCACCTCCCTCCTAAGGGAAAAGGACCCCACGTGGTGATCCTAACCACCAACCATGCCCTGAAGTTGCAGGGTTCGCTCCGTGGGCACACCGACCTCGAGTGAGGAGGCCCTCCAACTCCAACATCCAGAGAGATAACCGGGGGCAACAGGGCACCATGACGACTCGTGTGAACATCACTTGACCTGGAGTTTCTCTCATAAAACAACAAGAGTGTGTCCCAAAAGAGTAGACTACTGCTTGCAGGACTTACTGCACCCAGAGGGGAGCTAATAATCTTGGCGGGGGAACAGTATACCACACTGTCACCATAGAAAAGCCTACAGACACCGTGATGATGGTGGCCAATAAGACCGGCTGGACTCCTGTTTACTTCAAAAGGCTGTTGACTCAGTGGCCATCATGGTCCTTGATCACCACTGACCCTGGACTGTCTGGGAGTTGAGCGGGCAGGGCTCTGACACCTGGTGCTGTTTGTACGTTAATTCAGGGGCCTAATTGAAGAAAGCGCAGACTACTGGTCAGAGCATCTAGGCTGGCAGAAACGGTCAGCCTAAGGTGGCCAAACAAATGTGGGGCGGGGTGAAACCGGCCCCCACAGCGTCTCTGCACATCTCTTTCCTGGACCCTTAAAGGTCATTAGAATCTATAACACTTCCAATGCTGGTGCTCAGGTGGACGAGCAGGGAGGCAGGGGTCCTGGGGACAATCAACGTCACCGGGAGGCTGCTGGGGAGAAGCTCTGACCCTCGCCCCAGGGTATGAGGGCTCCCAACTCAGCACTCAGCAGTTACAGAAGAAGGGTCTGCACCCTCAGCACTCCAAGAATGAGGAATGGGACAAAAAGCAGAGGAGGGGTTTGTCCCCAGCAAAGCCCATTAAAAATCCCTGGGAGATAAAAATAGAATCTGGGCAATAAAGTCAAGTCTAACCTTTTTTATCCTTTGTGCTTTGTCTAATTTCACGTGCTCCTAGGGTCCCGCATGCAGAGGTTCCACACCCGGCACTTCAGACCAGATTTCCTAGTGCAGAATGGCTGGGTCGACACCTCAGCTCCTGGGGCCCAGTGCAGACTCCACGATATAGAGCCTGAGCTACAGCCAACCCGGCCCTCGAGAGCTCTGCCCCCTCCCTCCCTCCCACTGACTCTGACAGGATCTCTACACAGCAGCCCAGCCCACAGCCCACGGGGTAGTGCATGCTCTCACCTCTCCATTCTCTGATCAAAATATAAAGTTTCCTTTGCTTGTGAACCAAACTCAGTCTCGATCTGTTGGCCCCAATGACACTGGACAGGGGGACACTTGTTGGGGTCCACTCTGGAGGATCAGTAACAGAAATTGAGACTATTGTAACCTCAATGAACAGATGTGTGAGCCAAACTGTAGTTAACATAGAACAGTGTATAAGGCTCGGATAAAATAAGATGTTTTTAACACTTCCATTTGATATTTCCATCACTTTTTATAAGCAAGTTCAGTGAAAAGGTTTGTCTTATTTGTCAGGTCAATATTAGAGAAACGAAGTGATTTCTTTCCAAGGATGTACATCTAATAATCTTGGTTAAACCTTCAATCCTGTTTTAAATGCTTTTCCATTGAAAATGATACCTCTCTTTCAGCTCCCCCATTTCTGAGAAGTATAAAATCTTATAATTTATTATTACCAAAGGGGAAAGGTGGGAGGAGGGATAAATTAACAGTTTGGAATTAACACATACACACTGCTATGTATAAAATAGATCATCAACAAGGAACTACTGTATAGCACAGGGAACTACACTCAACATTTTGCAATAACCTATAAGGGGAAATAATCTGAAAAAGAATAGATATTTTTATTGACATCATCTATCAATGACAGTTAAAGTGTAGCCTAAGGGAAGCTGGTGGTGAGTGCTTCTGACCCTGAAGACTTCAATTATCTAAAGTTTGGACTCTGCCTACTTCCCAAGGCCCTTAATGAACATATGTGTAGCCGTAGCTTAAAAACTTCCCCAGTTTGGGTTTTGGGGAGACACTGATTTTGAAAAAGCCCTGGTGTTCTCCTTACATGAATGGGACTCTTCCTACTGCTAAAACATGTCTGTCACACCCAGAGGATGGTATACCATCTGATCGGGAAGAGTTTGGAAAAGGCATCTCATCTCCTCATCTCCTGGTGCTCGGGTTCACCCCTCCAGCGTCTTTACTAACAGTCTCCCCACTTGGAGATGTCAGCACTGTCAACATCCTGTTGCGTACAGTTTGGAATTTGTCCAGAGGATGAAGCGGAAGGATGAGGAACAATGAGAGACAAGTCCTAGGTGTTCAGACAGGCACATGTCACTCTAATTTCCAATCAGGAAGACGAATTGACCAAAGGCTAGGGTTGCCCATGGAAACAGTATAGGGCTTGAGGAAATCCCGCTGCTTTGTGGCCAGTTCCCATAAACACAAGTTGAACAATGGAACTCAGGGGCAGTAAAATTCACAAAACTGCAGAGTTGAAAATATCCATCACTGAAAAATGTCTTGAGGAAAGTCAAAGAAAAGGACTTGTAAGCAAGGGAGAATGGCAGGAAAGGGATTTGAGGAGGTAGAAAGGACTCGCCATTAAGCACAAGAAAAGGAGCTGAACATTGCCAACATTGCAGTTGGCCAAAAAGGGTGTATGCGTTTTTTTCTGTATATATTCAAGAAAAGGGCATACACGTTTTTAGCCAACCAAACAGGTGGGCACTGGAAGTCAATACTACAAAAGATATCACTTCGCATCAGTCAGAAGAGCCATCCTCATAAAGCGTAAACAACAGAAATGCAGGACAGGGCAATGAGAAGAGGGAGCCCTGTGAGACTTATAGTGGAAATGTATATTGCCAACGGCCATTCTGGAGAAGTGTATTGTGTTTACTAAAGCATCTAAAAAATGAGCTACAGAGCATAGGGCACTTGCACTCATGGGCGTATATCTTGGGAAAAACAAAAATCAAAAAGACACAGCCACCCCAAAGTTTGGAACGCCTCTGTTTACAAGAACCTCGTTTACCGTACAAGTTCAATATCACAGAAAGTGAAAAATGGATAAAGAACTTGTGGTACTTAGGTACAATGCAATATCACTAAGCAATGAAATCTATGTCATCAGACCCTTAGCAGCACAATGAGTGGATTCAGGTATGATGATTCTAACTGAAATAAGTCACACAGAAAGAGAAACATCATAAGATATCACTAATACACGGAATTTAAACTTGGCTACACAGGAACAGAATTAAAGAACAGAACAGGGTCTCAAATTTAGAAAACCAACTTATGCTTGCTTAAGGGGAAAGGTGAGTTGGGGTGCTGCATAAAACTGGAGATTGAAATGAGCACAGATAAAGTTCCTTAAGCCAAATATGGAATAGACAAGAGCTACTCCTTGCTCAACGAAATGGACACAACACTGCATATTAAACGCCTAAGAATGTACCTGACTAGTAAGTATCTTAAAACCTATGGATTGCTATCTCTCCAAAAGAGAATCAAACGTGTGTACAAGGGCATAAACGCAGCAGTGATAGGATTGGAGAAGTTCGGTGAGCAAATGAAGACCCTTCAAAGTCATATTGCATGGTACCCATTACAAGGGTCTCAACTACCCAGGTTTAAGGTATTCTTCCTTCAGCTAAAACATGCATGTGGAACCCAGAGTATGATCAAC
The DNA here is from genome assembly GCF_964374135.1 of Grampus griseus. Taxonomy (NCBI): domain Eukaryota; kingdom Metazoa; phylum Chordata; class Mammalia; order Artiodactyla; family Delphinidae; genus Grampus; species Grampus griseus. The sequence continues at coordinate 100,415 of NW_028133065.1, forward strand.
CATGTGAACGGGAGACGTGTTCAAATATGTCTCAGTTTTCCTCCCCTGGTACTCGGGTGCAACATTCCAGACGCTTTACTAACACTCTCCCCACTTGGAGAGTCAGCGCCTTTAACCTCCTGTTAGGCCCAGTTTGCAATTTCTGTGGAAGATGAACAGGAATAGCGAGAACCAATGAGAGACTAGCTGGAGGTGTCTGGACGGGCAAATTTAACTCTCATTTCCCACCAGGAAGAGGAAATAACCAAAGGCTCATTGTGCCGTGCCGGAACCAGATTAGGGCCTGAAGCCATCCTGCGGTGTTGCGGCCAGCTCAAAAGAGGGCGAGTTAAAGAAAGGAGCTCAGGGCACTGTAATTCACAAACCTGCAGTTATAAATGACAGCTATCGTCCAAAAATATACTGAAGTAAGGTTGCCAAGAGGACTTGAAAGCGGGGCAGAATTGCAGGAAACCGATTTCAGGAGGTAGACTGGAATTGCATTTCAAGCATAGGAAAAGACGCAGAACGTCCACAATGATGCACTTGGCTAAAAAGGGCGTATGCGTTTTTTCCTGAATATATTCAGGAAAAAACGCATACGCCCTTTTTGGCCAACCAAGCAAGCTTGCAAAGGAAATCTGCACTACAATGAAGTCTCACTTCCCCCCGGTCAAAAGGGCCATCTGAAAAAAGTGTAAAATCCAGAAAGGCAGGACAGGCCATGGAGAACTGGGAGCCTTGTTATGCTGATGGGCGGGATGTAAATTGTCAACAGACACTCGGGAGAAGTGTATGGTGTTTCCTGAAACATCTAAAAAACAAAGCAACAGAGCCTAGGGCACTTCCACTTATGGTCCTATAGCTTAGGGAAATTAAAATCAAAAAGACACAGCCACCCCAATGTATGGAACGGCTCTGTTTTCAAGAACCTCGTTTACAGTACAAGTTCAACATCACAGAAAGTGAAAAATGGATAAAGAATTTGTGGTATTTACTTACAAAGCAATATCACTCAGCAATGAAATCTATGTCATCAGGCCCTTAGCAGCACAATGAGTGGATTCAGGTATGATGATTCTAACTGAAATAAGTCACACAGAAAAAGAAACATCATAAGATATCAGTAATACACGGAATGTAAACTTGGCTACACAGGAACTGAATTACAGAACAGAACAGGGTCTCAAATTTAGAAAACCAACTTATGCTTGCTTAAGGAGAAAGGTGAGTTAGGGTGCTGCATAAAACCAGAGATTGAAATGAGCACAGATAAATTTCCTTAAGCCAAATATGGAATAGACAAGAGCTACTCCTTACTCAACGAAATGGGCTCAACACCGCATATTAAACACCTAAGAATGTACCTGACTAGTAAGTATCTTAAAACCTATGGATTGCTATGTCTCCGAAAGAGAATCAAGCATGTGTACAGGGGCATAAACGCAGCAGTGATAGGATTGGAGAGGTTCGGTGAGCAAATGAAGACCCTTTGAAGTCATATTGCATGGTACCCATTCCACGGGTTTCAACTACCCAGGTTTAAGGTATTCTTCCTTCAGCTAAAACATGCATGTGGAACCCAGAGTATGATCAACCGTGTGAATGGGAGACGTGTTCAAATATGTCTCAGTTTTCCTCCCCTGGTACTCGGGTGCAACATTCCAGACGCTTTACTAACACTCTCCCCACTTGGAGAGTCAGTGCCTTTAACCTCCTGTTTGGCCCAGTTTGCAATTTCTGCGGAAGATGAACAGGAATAGGGAGAACCAATGAGAGACTAGCTGGAGGTGTCTGGACGGGCAAATTTAACTCTCATTTCCCACCAGGAAGTGGAATTAACCAAAGGCTCAGCGTGCCGTGCCGGAACCAGATTAGGGCCTGAAGCCATCCTGCAGTGTTGCGGCCAGCTCACAAGAAAGCGTGTTGAAGAAAGGAGCTCAGGGGCACTGTAATTCACAAACCTGCAGAGTTATAAATGACAGCTATCGTCCAAAAATATACTGAAGTAAGGCTGCCAAGAGGACTTGAAAGCGGGGCAGAATTGCAGGAAACCGATTTCAGGAGGTAGACTGGAATTGCATTGAAAGCATAGGAAAAGAGGCAGAACGTCCACAATGATGCACTTGGCCAAAAGTGCGTATGCGTTTTTTCCTGAATATATTCAGGAAAAAATGCATACGCCCTTTTCGGCCAACCAAGCAAGCTTGCAAAGGAAATCTGCACTACAATGAAGTCTCACTTCCCCCGGTCAAAAGGGCTATCTGAAAAAAATGTAAAATCCAGAAAGGCAGGACAGGCCATGGAGAACTGGGAGCCTTGTTATGCTGATGGGCGGGATGTAAATTGCCAACAGCCACTTGGAAGAAGTGTATGGTGTTTCCTGAAACATCTAAAAAACAAAGCAACAGAGCCTAGGGCACTTCCACTTATGGTCCTATAGCATAGGGAAACTATAATCAAAAAGACACAGCCACTCCAAAGTTTGGGACGCCTCTATTTACAAGAACCTCGTTTACCGTACAAGTTCAATATCACAGAAAGTGAAAAATGGATAAAGAACTTGTGGTACTTACGTACAATGCAGTATCACTCAGCAATGAAATCTATGTGATCAGGCCCGTAGCAGCATAATGAGTGGATTCAGGTACGATGATTCTAACTGAAATAAGTCACACAGAAAAAGAAACATCATAAGATATCACTAATACACGGAATGTAAACGTGGCTACACAGGAACTGAATTCCAAAACAGAACAGGGTCTCAAATTTAGAAAACCAACTTATGCTTGCTTAAGGGGAAAGGTGAGTTGGGGTCCTGCATAAAACCAGAGATTGAAATGAGCACAGATAAAGTTCCTTAAGCCAAATATGGAATAGACAAGAGCTACTCCTTGCTCAACAAAATGGACTCAACACCCCATATTAAACGCCTAAGAATGTACCTGACTAGTAAGTATCTTAAAACCTATGGATTGCTATGTCTCCGAAAGAGAATCAAGCGTGTGTACAGGGGCATAAACGCAGCAGTGATAGGATTGGAGAGGTTCGGTGAGCAAATGAAGACACTTTGAAGTCATATTGCATGGTACTCATTCCACGGGTTTCAAATTCCCAGGTTTAAGGTATTCTTCCTTCAGCTAAAACATGCATGTGGAACCTAGAGTATGATCAACGATGTGATCGGGAGACGTGTTCAAATATGTCTCAGTTTTCATACCCTGGGACTCGGGTGTAACATTCCAGATGCTTTACTAACACTCTCCCGACTTGGAGAGTCAGTCCCTTTAAACTCCTGTTTGGCCCAGTTTGTAATTTCTGCAGAAGATGAACAGAAATAGCGAGAACCAATGAGAGACTAGCTGGAGGTGTCTGGACGGGCAAATTTAACTCTCATTTCCCACCAGGAAGTGGAATTAACCAAAGGCTCAGCGTGCCGTGCCGCAACCAGATTAGGGCCTGAAGCCATCCTGCAGTGTTGCGGCCAGCTCACAAGAAAGCGTGTTGAAGAAAGGAGCTCAGGGGCACTGTAATTCACAAACCTGCAGAGTTATAAATGACAGCTATCGTCCAAAAATATACTGAAGTAAGGCTGCCAAGAGGACTTGAAAGCGGGGCAGAATTGCAGGAAACCGATTTCAGGAGGTAGACTGGAATTGCATTGAAAGCATAGGAAAAGAGGAAGAACGTCCACAATGATGCACTTGGCCAAAAAGGGCGTATGCGTTTTTTCCTGAATATATTCAGGAAAAAACGCATACGCCCTTTTTGGCCAACCAAGCAAGCTTGCAAAGGAAATCTGCACTACAATGAAGTCTCACTTCCCCCCAGTCAAAAGGGCCATCTGAAAAAAGTGTAAAATCCAGAAAGGCAGGACAGGCCATGGAGAACTGGGAGCCTTGTTATGCTGATGGGCGGGATGTAAATTGCCAACAGACACTCGGGAGAAGTGTATGGTGTTTCCTGAAACATCTAAAAAACAAAGCAACAGAGCCTAGGGCACTTCCACTTATGGTCCTATAGCTTAGGGAAATTAAAATCAAAAAGACACAGCCACCCCAAAGTTTGGGACGCCTCTGTTTACAAGAACCTCGTTTACAGTACAAGTTCAACATCGCAGAAAGTGAAAAATGGATAAAGAAGTTGTGGTATATACTTACAAAGCAATATCACTCAGCAATGAAATCTATGTCATCAGGCCCTTAGCAGCACAATAAGTGGATTCAGGTATTATGATTCTAACTGCAATAAGTCACACAGAAAAAGAAACATCATAAGGTATCAGTAATACACGGAATGTAAACTTGGCTACACAGGAACTGAATTACAGAACAGAACAGGGTCTCAAATTTAGAAATCCAACTTATGCTTGCTTCAGAGTAAAGGTGAGTTGGGGTGCTGCATAAAACCAGAGATTGAAATGAGCACAGATAAAGTTCCTTAAGCCAAATATGGAATAGACAAGAGCTACTCCTTGCTCAACGAAATGGACTCAACACCCCATATTAAACGCCTAAGAATGTACCTGACTAGTAAGTATCTTAAAACCTATGGATTGCTATGTCGTCGAAAGAGAATCAAGCATGTGTACAGGGGCATAAATGCAGCAGTGATAGGATTGGAGAGGTTCGGTGAGCAAATGAAGACCCTTTGAAGTCATATTGCATGGTACCCATTACACGGGTTTCAACTACCCAGGTTTAAGGTATTCTTCCTTCAGCTAAAACATGCATGTGGAACCTAGAGTATGATCAACCATGTGATCGGGAGACGTGTTCAAATATGTCTCAGGTTTCCCCCCCTGGTACTCGGGTGTAACATTCCAGATGCTTTACTAACACTCTCCCGACTTGGAGAGTCAGTCCCTTTAACCTCCTGTTTGGCCCAGTTTGCAATTTCTGCGGAAGATGAACAGGAATAGCGAGAACCAATGAGAGACTAGCTGGAGGTGTCTGGACGGGCAAATTTAACTCTCATTTCCCACCAGGAAGAGGAATTAACCAAAGGCTCAGCGTGCCGTGCCGCAACCAGATTAGGGCCTGAAGCCATCCTGCGGTGTTGCGGCCAGCTCACAAGAAAGCGAGTTGAAGAAAGGAACTCCGGGGCACTGTAATTCACAAACCTGCAGAGTTATAAATGACAGCTATCGTCCAAAAATATACTGAAGTAAGGCTGCCAAGAGGACTTGAAAGCGGGGCAGAATTGCAGGAAACCGATTTCAGGAGGTAGACTGGAATTGCATTGAAAGCATAGGAAAAGAGGCAGAACGTCCACAATGATGCACTTGGCCAAAAAGGGCGTATGCGTTTTTTCCTGAATATATTCAGGAAAAAACGCATACGCCCTTTTTGGCCAACCAAGCAAGCTTGCAAAGGAAATCTGCACTACAATGAAGTCTCACTTCCCCCGGTCAAAAGGGCCATCTGGAAAAAGTGTAAAATCCAGAAAGGCACGACAGGCCATGGAGAACTGGGAGCCTTGTTATGCTGATGGGCGGGATGTAAATTGCCAACAGACACTCGGGAGAAGTGTATGGTGTTTCCTGAAACATCTAAAAAACAAAGCAACAGAGCCTAGGGCACTTCCACTTATGGTCCTATAGCTTAGGGAAATTAAAATCAAAAAGACACAGCCACCCCAAAGTTTGGGACGCCTCTGTTTACAAGAACCTCGTTTACCGTACAAGTTCAATATCACAGAAAGTGAAAAATGGATAAAGAACTTGTGGTACTTACGTACAATGCAGTATCACTCAGCAATGAAATCTATGTCATCAGGCCTGTAGCAGCATAATGAGTGGATTCATGTACGATGATTCTAACTGAAATAAGTCACACAGAAAAAGAAACATCATAAGATATCAGTAATACACGGAATGTAAACTTGGCTACACAGGAACTGAATTACAGAACAGAACAGTGTCTCAAATTTAGAAAATCAACTTATGCTTGCTTAAGGGTAAAGGTGAGTTGGGGTGCTGCATAAAACCAGAGATTGAAATGAGCATAGACAAAGTTCCTTAAGCCAAATATGGAATAGACAAGAGCTACTCCTTGCTCAACGAAATGGACTCAACACCGCATATTAAACGCCTAAGAATGTACCTGACTAGTAAGTATCTTAAAACCTATGGATTGCTATGTCTCCGAAAGAGAATCAAGCATGTGTACAGGGGCATAAACGCAGCAGTGATAGGATTGGAGAGGTTCGGTGAGCAAATGAAGACCCTTTGAAGTCATATTGCATGGTACCCATTCCACGGGTCTCAACTCTCCAGGTTTAAGGTATTCTTCCTTCAGCTAAAACATGCATGTGGAACCGAGAGTATGATCAACCATGTGATCGGGAGACGTGTTCAAATATGTCTCAGTTTTCGTACCCTGGTACTCGGGTACAACATTCCAGACGATTTACTAACACTCTCCCCACTTGGAGAGTCAGCGCCTTTAACCTCCTGTTTGGCCCAGTTTGCAATTTCTGCAGAAGATGAACAGGAATAGGGAGAACCAATGAGAGACTAGCTGGAGGTGTCTGGATGGGCAAATTTAACTCTCATTTCCCACCAGGAAGAGGAAATAACCAAAGGCTCAGCGTGCCGTGCCGGAACCAGATTAGGGCCTGAAGCCATCCTGCGGTGTTGCGGCCAGCTCACAAGAAAGCGAGTTGAAGAAAGGAGCTCAGGGGCACTGTAATTCACAAACCTGCAGAGTTATAAATGACAGCTATCGTCCAAAAATATACTGAAGTAAGGCTGCCAAGAGGACTTGAAAGCGGGGCAGAATTGCAGGAAACCGATTTCAGGAGGTAGACTGGAATTGCATTGAAAGCATAGGAAAAGAGGCAGAACGTCCACAATGATGCACTTGGCCAAAAAGGGCGTATGCGTTTTTTCCTGAATATATTCAGGAAAAAACGCATACGCCCTTTTTGGCCAACCAAGCAAGCTTGCAAAGGAAATCTGCACTACAATGAAGTCTCACTTCCCCCCGGTCAAAAGGGCCATCTGAAAAAAGTGTAAAATCCAGAAAGGCAGGACAGGCCATGGAGAACTGGGAGCCCTGTTATGCTGATGGCCGTGATGTAAATTGCCAACAGACACTCGGGAGAAGTGTATGGTGTTTCCTGAAACATCTAAAAAACAAAGCAACAGAGCCTAGGGCACTTCCACTTATGGTCCTATAGCTTAGGGAAATTAAAATCAAAAAGACACAGCCACCCCAAAGTTTGGGAAGCCTCTCTTTACAAGAACCTCATTTACCGTACAAGTTCAATATCACAGAAAGTGAAAAATGGATAAAGAACTTGTGGTACTCACGTACAATGCAGTATCACTCAGCAATGAAATCTATGTCATCAGGACCGTAGCACCATAATGAGTGGATTTAGGTATGATGATTCTAAATGAAATAAGTCACACAGAAAGAGAAACATCATAAGATATCACTAATACACGGAATTTAAACTTGGCTACACAGGAACAGAATTAAAGAACAGAACAGGGTCTCAAATTTATAAAACCAACTCATGCTTGCTTAAGGGTAAAGGTGAGTTGGGGTGCTGCATAAAACCAGAGATTGAAATGAGCACAGATAAAGTTCCTTAAGCCAAATATGGAATAGACAAGAGCTACTCCTTGCTCAACGAAATGGACTCAACACCGCATATTAAACGCCTAAGAATGTACCTGACTAGTAAGTATCTTAAAACCTATGGATTGCTATGTCTCCGAAAGAGAATCAAGCGTGTGTACAGGGGCATAAATGCAGCAGTGATAGGATTGGAGAGGTTCGGTGAGCAAATGAAGACCCTTTGAAATCATATTGCATGGTACCCATTCCACGGGTCTCAACTCTCCAGGTTTAAGGTATTCTTCCTTCAGCTAAAACATGCATGTGGAACCCAGAGTATGATCAACCATGTGAACGGGAGACGTGTTCAAATATGTCTCAGGTTTCCCCCCCTGGTACTCGGGTGTAACATTGCAGACGCTTTACTAACACTCTCCCCACTTGGAGAGTCAGCGCCTTTAACCTCCTGTTTGGCCCAGTTTGCAATTTCTGCGGAAGATGAACAGGAATAGCGAGAACCAATGAGAGACTAGCTGGAGGTGTCTGGACGGGCAAATTTAACTCTCATTTCCCACCAGGAAGAGGAAATAACCAAAGGCTCAGCGTGCCATGCCGGAACCAGATTAGGGCCTGAAGCCATCCTGCGGTGTTGCGGCCAGCTTAAAAGAAAGCGAGTTGAAGAAAGGAGCTCAGGGGCACTGTAATTCACAAACCTACAGTTATAAATGACAGCTATCGTCCAAAAATATACTGAAGTAAGGCTGCCAAGAGGACTTGAAAGCGGGGCAGAATTGCAGGAAACCGATTTCAGGAGGTAGACTGGAATTGCATTTCAAGCATAGGAAAAGAGGCAGAGCGTCCACAATGATGCACTTGGCCAAAAAGGGCGTATGCGTTTTTTCCTGAATATATTCAGGAAAAAACGCATACGCCCTTTTTGGCCAACCAAGCAAGCTTGCAAAGGAAATCTGCACTACAATGAAGTCTCACTTCCCCCCGGTCAAAAGGGCCATCTGAAAAAAGTGTAAAATCCAGAAAGGCAGGACAGGAGGTGGAGAACTGGGAGCCTTGTTATGCTGATGGGCGGGATGTAAATTGCCAAGAGACACTCAGGAGAAGTGTATGGTGTTTCCTGAAACATCTAAAAAACAAAGCAACAGAGCCTAGGGCACTTCCACTTATGGTCCTATAGCTTAGGGAAATTAAAATCAAGAAGACACAGCCACTCCAAAGTTTGGGATGCCTCTGTTTACAAGAACCTCGTTTACAGTACAAGTTCAACATCGCAGAAAGTGAAAAATGGATAAAGAAGTTGTGGTATTTACTTACAAAGCAATATCACTCAGCAATGAAATCTATGTCATCAGGCCCTTAGGAGCACAATGAGTGGATTCAGGTATAATGATTCTAACTGAAATAAGTCACACAGAAAAAGAAACATCATAAGATATCAGTAATACACGGAATGTAAACTTGGCTACACAGGAACTGAATTACAGAACAGAACAGGGTCTCAAATTTAGAAAACCAACTTATGCTTGCTTAAGGGGAAAGGTGAGTTAGGGTGCTGCATAAAACCAGAGATTGAAATGAGCACAGATAAATTTCCTTAAGCCAAATATGGAATAGACAAGAGCTACTCCTTGCTCAACGAAATGGACTCAACACCGCATATTAAACGCCTAAGAATGTACCTGACTAGTAAGTATCTTAAAACCTATGGATTGCTATGTCTCCAAAAGAGAATCAAGCATGTGTACAGGGGCATAAATGCAGCAGTGATAGGATTGGAGAGGTTCGGTGAGCAAATGAAGACCCTTTGAAGTCATATTGCATGGTACCCATTCCACGGGTTTCAACTACCGAGGTTTAAGGTATTCTTCCTTCAGCTAAAACATGCATGTGGAACCTAGAGTATGATCAACCATGTGATCGGGAGACGTGTTCAAATATGTCTCAGTTTTCGTACCCTGGTACTCGGGTGCAACATTCCAGACGCTTTACTAACACTCTCCCAACTTGGAGAGTCAGTCCCTTTAACCTCCTGTTTGGCCCAGTTTGCAATTTCTGCGGAAGATGAACGGGAATAGCGAGAACCAATGAAAGACTACCTGGAGGTGTCTGGACGGGGAAATTTAACTCTCATTTCCCACCAGGAAGAGGAATTAACCAAAGGCTCAGTGTGCCGTGCCGAAACCAGATTAGGGCCTGAAGCCATCCTGCGGTGTTGCGGCCAGGTCACAAGAAAGCGAGTTGAAGAAAGGAGTTCAGGGGCACTGTAATTCACAAACCTGCAGAGTTATAAATGACAGCTATCGTCCAAAAATATACTTAAGTAAGGCTGCCAAGAGGACTTGAAAGCGGGGCAGAATTGCAGGAAACCGATTTCAGGAGGTAGACTGGAATTGCATTGAAAGCATAGGAAAAGAGGCAGAACGTCCACAATGATGCACTTGGCCAAAAAGGGCGTATGCGTTTTTTCCTGAATATATTCAGGAAAAAACGCATACGCCCTTTTTGTCCAAACAAGCAAACTTGCAAAGGAAATCTGCACTACAATGAAGTCTCACTTCCCCCCGGTCAGAAGGACCATCTGTAAAAAGTGTAAAATCCAGAAAGGCAGGACAGGCCATGGAGAACTGGGAGCCGTGTTATGCTGATGGGCGGGATGTAAATTGCCAACAAACACTCGGGAGAAGTGTATGGTGTTTCCTGAGACATCTAAAAAACAAAGCAACAGAGCCTAGGGCACTTCCAATTATGGTCCTATAGCTTAGGGAAATTAAAATCAAAAAGACACAGCCACCCCAAAGTTTGAGACGCCTCTGTTTACATGAACCTCGTTTACCGTACAAGTTCAATATCACAGAAAGTGAAAAATGGATAAAGAACTTGTGGTACTTACGTACAATGCAGTATCACTCAGCAATGAAATCTATGTCATCAGGTCCGTAGCAGCACAATGAGTGGATTCAGGTACAATGATTCTAACTGAAATAAGTCACACAGAAAAAGAAACATCATAAGATATCACTAATACACGGAATGTAAACTTGGCTACACAAGAACTGAATTCCAAAACAGAACAGGGTCTCAAATTTAGAAAACCAACTTATGCTTGCTTAAGGGGAAAGGTGAGTTGGGGTGCTGCATAAAACTGGAGATTGAAATGAGCACAGATAAAGTTCCTTAAGCCAAATATGGAATAGACAAGAGCTACTCCTTGCTCAACGAAATGGACACAACACTGCATATTAAACGCCTAAGAATGTACCTGACTAGTAAGTATCTTAAAACCTATGGATTGCTATGTCTCCAAAAGAGAATCAAACGTGTGTACAAGGGCATAAACGCAGCAGTGATAGGATTGGAGAAGTTCGGTGAGCAAATGAAGACCCTTCAAAGTCATATTGCATGGTACCCATTACAAGGGTCTCAACTACCCAGGTTTAAGGTATTCTTCCTTCAGCTAAAACATGCATGTGGAACCCAGAGTATGATCAACCATGTGAACGGGAGACGTGTTCAAATATGTCTCAGTTTTCCTCCCCTGGTACTCGGGTGCAACATTCCAGACGCTTTACTAACACTCTCCCCACTTGGAGAGTCAGCGCCTTTAACCTCCTGTTAGGCCCAGTTTGCAATTTCTGTGGAAGATGAACAGGAATAGCGAGAACCAATGAGAGACTAGCGGGAGGTGTCTGGACGGGCAAATTTAACTCTCATTTCCCACCAGGAAGAGGAAATAACCAAAGGCTCATTGTGCCGTGCCGGAACCAGATTAGGGCCTGAAGCCATCCTGCGGTGTTGCGGCCAGCTCAAAAGAAAGCGAGTTGAAGAAAGGAGCTCAGGGCACTGTAATTCACAAACCTGCAGTTATAAATGACAGCTATCGTCCAAAAATATACTGAAGTAAGGTTGCCAAGAGGACTTGAAAGCGGGGCAGAATTGCAGGAAACCGATTTCAGGAGGTAGACTGGAATTGCATTTCAAGCATAGGAAAAGACGCAGAACGTCCACAATGATGCACTTGGCTAAAAAGGGCGTATGCGTTTTTTCCTGAATATATTCAGGAAAAAACGCATACGACCTTTTTGGCCAACCAAGCAAGCTTGCAAAGGAAATCTGCACTACAATGAAGTCTCACTTCCCCCCTGTCAAAAGGGCCATCTGAAAAAAGTGTAAAATCCAGAAAGGCAGGACAGGCCATGGAGAACTGGGAGCCTTGTTATGCTGATGGGCGGGATGTAAATTGTCAACAGACACTCGGGAGAAGTGTATGGTGTTTCCTGAAACATCTAAAAAACAAAGCAACAGAGCCTAGGGCACTTCCACTTATGGTCCTATAGCTTAGGGAAATTAAAATCAAAAAGACACAGCCACCCCAATGTATGGAACGGCTCTGTTTTCAAGAACCTCGTTTACAGTACAAGTTCAACATCACAGAAAGTGAAAAATGGATAAAGAATTTGTGGTATTTACTTACAAAGCAATATCACTCAGCAATGAAATCTATGTCATCAGGCCCTTAGCAGCACAATGAGTGGATTCAGGTATGATGATTCTAACTGAAATAAGTCACACAGAAAAAGAAACATCATAAGATATCAGTAATACACGGAATGTAAACTTGGCTACACAGGAACTGAATTACAGAACAGAACAGGGTCTCAAATTTAGAAAACCAACTTATGCTTGCTTAAGGGGAAAGGTGAGTTAGGGTGCTGCATAAAACCAGAGATTGAAATGAGCACAGATAAATTTCATTAAGCCAAATATGGAATAGACAAGAGCTACTCCTTACTCAACGAAATGGGCTCAACACCGCATATTAAACACCTAAGAATGTACCTGACTAGTAAGTATCTTAAAACCTATGGATTGCTATGTCTCCGAAAGAGAATCAAGCATGTGTACAGGGGCATAAACGCAGCAGTGATAGGATTGGAGAGGTTCGGTGAGCAAATGAAGACCCTTTGAAGTCATATTGCATGGTACCCATTCCACGGGTTTCAACTACCCAGGTTTAAGGTATTCTTCCTTCAGCTAAAACATGCATGTGGAACCCAGAGTATGATAAACCGTGTGAATGGGAGACGTGTTCAAATATGTCTCAGTTTTCCTCCCCTGGTACTCGGGTGCAACATTCCAGACGCTTTACTAACACTCTCCCGACTTGGAGAGTCAGTGCCTTTAACCTCCTGTTTGGCCCAGTTTGCAATTTCTGCGGAAGATGAACAGGAATAGGGAGAACCAATGAGAGACTAGCTGGAGGTGTCTGGACGGGCAAATTTAACTCTCATTTCCCACCAGGATGTGGAATTAACCAAAGGCTCAGCGTGCCGTGCCGGAACCAGATTAGGGCCTGAAGCCATCCTGCAGTGTTGCGGCCAGCTCACAAGAAAGCGTGTTGAAGAAAGGAGCTCAGGGGCACTGTAATTCACAAACCTGCATAGTTATAAATGACAGCTATCGTCCAAAAATATACTGAAGTAAGGCTGCCAAGAGGACTTGAAAGCAGGGCAGAATTGCAGGAAACCGATTTCAGGAGGTAGACTGGAATTGCATTGAAAGCATAGGAAAAGAGGCAGAACGTCCACAATGATGCACTTGGCCAAAAGTGCGTATGCGTTTTTTCCTGAATATATTCAGGAAAAAATGCATACGCCCTTTTCGGCCAACCAAGCAAGCTTGCAAAGGAAATCTGCACTACAATGAAGTCTCACTTCCCCCGGTCAAAAGGGCTATCTGAAAAAAATGTAAAATCCAGAAAGGCAGGACAGGCCATGGAGAACTGGGAGCCTTGTTATGCTGATGGGCGGGATGTAAATTGCCAACAGCCACTTGGAAGAAGTGTATGGTGTTTCCTGAAACATCTAAAAAACAAAGCAACAGAGCCTAGGGCACTTCCACTTATGGTCCTATAGCATAGGGAAACTATAATCAAAAAGACACAGCCACTCCAAAGTTTGGGACGCCTCTATTTACAAGAACCTCGTTTACCGTACAAGTTCAATATCACAGAAAGTGAAAAATGGATAAAGAACTTGTGGTACTTACGTACAATGCAGTATCACTCAGCAATGAAATCTATGTCATCAGGCCCGTAGCAGCATAATGAGTGGATTCAGGTACGATGATTCTAACTGAAATAAGTCACACAGAAAAAGAAACATAATAAGATATCAATAATACACGGAATGTAAACGTGGCTACACAGGAACTGAATTCCAAAACAGAACAGGGTCTCAAATTTAGAAAACCAACTTATGCTTGCTTAAGGGGAAAGGTGAGTTGGGGTCCTGCATAAAACCAGAGATTGAAATGAGCACAGATAAAGTTCCTTAAGCCAAATATGGAATAGACAAGAGCTACTCCTTGCTCAACAAAATGGACTCAACACCCCATATTAAACGCCTAAGAATGTACCTGACTAGTAAGTATCTTAAAACCTATGGATTGCTATGTCTCCGAAAGAGAATCAAGCGTGTGTACAGGGGCATAAACGCAGCAGTGATAGGATTGGAGAGGTTCGGTGAGCAAATGAAGACACTTTGAAGTCATATTGCATGGTACCCATTCCACGGGTTTCAACTTCCCAGGTTTAAGGTATTCTTCCTTCAGCTAAAACATGCATGTGGAACCTAGAGTATGATCAACGATGTGATCGGGAGACGTGTTCAAATATGTCTCAGTTTTCATACCCTGGGACTCGGGTGTAACATTCCAGATGCTTTACTAACACTCTCCCGACTTGGAGAGTCAGTCCCTTTAACCTCCTGTTTGGCCCAGTTTGTAATTTCTGCAGAAGATGAACAGAAATAGCGAGAACCAATGAGAGACTAGCTGGAGGTGTCTGGACGGGCAAATTTAACTCTCATTTCCCACCAGGAAGTGGAATTAACCAAAGGCTCAGCGTGCCGTGCCGCAACCAGATTAGGGCCTGAAGCCATCCTGCAGTGTTGCGGCCAGCTCACAAGAAAGCGTGTTGAAGAAAGGAGCTCAGGGGCACTGTAATTCACAAACCTGCAGAGTTATAAATGACAGCTATCGTCCAAAAATATACTGAAGTAAGGCTGCCAAGAGGACTTGAAAGCGGGGCAGAATTGCAGGAACCCGATTTCAGGAGGTAGACTGGAATTGCATTGAAAGCATAGGAAAAGAGGAAGAACGTCCACAATGATGCACTTGGCCAAAAAGGGCGTATGCGTTTTTTCCTGAATATATTCAGGAAAAAACGCATACGCCCTTTTTGGCCAACCAAGCAAGCTTGCAAAGGAAATCTGCACTACAATGAAGTCTCACTTCCCCCGGTCAAAAGGGCTATCTGAAAAAAATGTAAAATCCAGAAAGGCAGGACAGGCCATGGAGAACTGGGAGCCTTGTTATGCTGATGGGCGGGATGTAAATTGCCAACAGCCACTTGGAAGAAGTGTATGGTGTTTCCTGAAACATCTAAAAAACAAAGCAACAGAGCCTAGGGCACTTCCACTTATGGTCCTATAGCATAGGGAAACTATAATCAAAAAGACACAGCCACTCCAAAGTTTGGGACGCCTCTATTTACAAGAACCTCGTTTACCGTACAAGTTCAATATCACAGAAAGTGAAAAATGGATAAAGAACTTGTGGTACTTACGTACAATGCAGTATCACTCAGCAATGAAATCTATGTCATCAGGCCCGTAGCAGCATAATGAGTGGATTCAGGTACGATGATTCTAACTGAAATAAGTCACACAGAAAAAGAAACATCATAAGATATCAATAATACACGGAATGTAAACGTGGCTACACAGGAACTGAATTCCAAAACAGAACAGGGTCTCAAATTTAGAAAACCAACTTATGCTTGCTTAAGGGGAAAGGTGAGTTGGGGTCCTGCATAAAACCAGAGATTGAAATGAGCACAGATAAAGTTCCTTAAGCCAAATATGGAATAGACAAGAGCTACTCCTTGCTCAACAAAATGGACTCAACACCCCATATTAAACGCCTAAGAATGTACCTGACTAGTAAGTATCTTAAAACCTATGGATTGCTATGTCTCCGAAAGAGAATCAAGCGTGTGTACAGGGGCATAAACGCAGCAGTGATAGGATTGGAGAGGTTCGGTGAGCAAATGAAGACACTTTGAAGTCATATTGCATGGTACCCATTCCACGGGTTTCAACTTCCCAGGTTTAAGGTATTCTTCCTTCAGCTAAAACATGCATGTGGAACCTAGAGTATGATCAACGATGTGATCGGGAGACGTGTTCAAATATGTCTCAGTTTTCATACCCTGGGACTCGGGTGTAACATTCCAGATGCTTTACTAACACTCTCCCGACTTGGAGAGTCAGTCCCTTTAACCTCCTGTTTGGCCCAGTTTGTAATTTCTGCAGAAGATGAACAGAAATAGCGAGAACCAATGAGAGACTAGCTGGAGGTGTCTGGACGGGCAAATTTAACTCTCATTTCCCACCAGGAAGTGGAATTAACCAAAGGCTCAGCGTGCCGTGCCGCAACCAGATTAGGGCCTGAAGCCATCCTGCAGTGTTGCGGCCAGCTCACAAGAAAGCGTGTTGAAGAAAGGAGCTCAGGGGCACTGTAATTCACAAACCTGCAGAGTTATAAATGACAGCTATCGTCCAAAAATATACTGAAGTAAGGCTGCCAAGAGGATTTGAAAGCGGGGCAGAATTGCAGGAACCCGATTTCAGGAGGTAGACTGGAATTGCATTGAAAGCATAGGAAAAGAGGAAGAACGTCCACAATGATGCACTTGGCCAAAAAGGGCGTATGCGTTTTTTCCTGAATATATTCAGGAAAAAACGCATACGCCCTTTTTGGCCAACCAAGCAAGCTTGCAAAGGAAATCTGCACTACAATGAAGTCTCACTTCCCCCCGGTCAAAAGGGCCATCTGAAAAAAGTGTAAAATCCAGAAAGGCAGGACAGGCCATGGAGAACTGGGAGCCTTGTTATGCTGATGGGCGGGATGTAAATTGCCAACAGACACTCGGGAGAAGTGTATGGTGTTTCCTGAAACATCTAAAAAACAAAGCAACAGAGCCTAGGGCACTTCCACTTATGGTCCTATAGCTTAGGGAAATTAAAATCAAAAAGAAACAGCCACCCCAAAGTTTGGGACGCCTCTGTTTACAAGAACCTCGTTTACAGTACAAGTTCAACATCGCAGAAAGTGAAAAATGGATAAAGAAGTTGTGGTATATACTTACAAAGCAATATCACTCAGCAATGAAATCTATGTCATCAGGCCCTTAGCAGCACAATGAGTGGATTCAGGTATTATGATTCTAACTGAAATAAGTCACACAGAAAAAGAAACATCATAAGGTATCAGTAATACACGGAATGTAAACTTGGCTACACAGGAACTGAATTACAGAACAGAACAGGGTCTCAAATTTAGAAATCCAACTTATGCTTGCTTCAGAGTAAAGGTGAGTTGGGGTGCTGCATAAAACCAGAGATTGAAATGAGCACAGATAAAGTTCCTTAAGCCAAATATGGAATAGACAAGAGCTACTCCTTGCTCAACGAAATGGACTCAACACCCCATATTAAACGCCTAAGAATGTACCTGACTAGTAAGTATCTTAAAACCTATGGATTGCTATGTCTCCGAAAGAGAATCAAGCATGTGTACAGGGGCATAAATGCAGCAGTGATAGGATTGGAGAGGTTCGGTGAGCAAATGAAGACCCTTTGAAGTCATATTGCATGGTACCCATTACACGGGTTTCAACTACCCAGGTTTAAGGTATTCTTCCTTCAGCTAAAACATGCATGTGGAACCTAGAGTATGATCAACCATGTGATCGGGAGACGTGTTCAAATATGTCTCAGTTTTCATACCCTGGTACTCGGGTGTAACATTCCAGACGCTTTACTAACACTCTCCCCACTTGGAGAGTCAACGCCTTTAACCTCCTGTTTGGCCCAGTTTGCAATTTCTGCGGAAGATGAACAGGAATAGCGAGAACCAATGAGAGACTAGCTGGAGGTGTCTGGACGGGCAAATTTAACTCTCATTTCCCACCAGGAAGAGGAATTAACCAAAGGCTCAGCGTGCCGTGCCGGAACCAGATTAGGGCCTGAAGCCATCCTGCGGTGTTGCGGCCAGGTCACAAGAAAGCGAGTTGAAGAAAGGAACTCAGGGGCACTGTAATGCAAAAACCTGCAGAGTTATAAATGACAGCTATCGTCCAAAAATATACTGAAGTAAGGCTGCCAAGAGGACTTGAAAGCGGGGCAGAATTGCAGGAAACCGATTTCAGGAGGTAGACTGGAATTGCATTGAAAGCATAGGAAAAGAGGCAGAGCGTCCACAATGATGCACTTGGCCAAAAAGGGCGTATGTGTTTTTTCCTGAATATATTCAGGAAAAAACGCATACGCACTTTTTGGCCAACCAAGCAAACTTGCAAAGGAAATCTGCACTACAATGAAGTCTCACTTCCCCCCGGTCAAAAGGGCCATCTGAAAAAAGTGTAAAATCCAGAAAGGCAGGACAGGCCATGGAGAACTGGGAGCCTTGTTATGCTGATGGGCGGGATGTAAATTGCCAACAGACACTCGGGAGAAGTGTATGGTGTTTCCTGAAACATCTAAAAAACAAAGCAACAGAGCCTAGGGCACTTCTACTTATGGTCCTATAGCTTAGGGAAATTAAAATAAAAAAGACACAGCCACCCCAAAGTATGGAACGGCTCTGTTTACAAGAACCTCGTTTACAGTAAAAGTTCAACATCGCAGAAAGTGAAAAATGGATAAAGAAGTTGTGGTATTTACTTACAAAGCAATATCACTCAGCAATGAAATCTATGTCATCAGGCCCTTAGCAGCACAATGAGTGGATTCAGGTACAATGATTCTATCTGAAATAAGTCACACAGAAAAAGAAACATCATAAGATATCAGTAATACACGGAATGTAAACTTGGCTACACAGGAACTGAATTACAGAACAGAACAGGGTCTCAAATTTAGAAAACCAACTTATGCTTGCTTAAGGGGAAAGGTGAGTTGGGGTGGTGCATAAAACCAGAGATTGAAATGAGCACAGATATAGTTCCTTAAGCCAAATATGGAATAGACAAGAGCTACTCCTTGCTCAACGAAATGGACTCAACACCCCATATTAAACGCCTAAGAATGTACCTGACTAGTAAGTATCTTAAAACCTATGGATTGCTATGTCTCCGAAAGAGAATCAAGCATGTGTACAGGGGCATAAACGCAGCAGTGATAGGATTGGAGAGGTTCGGTGAGCAAATGAAGACCCTTTGAAGTCATATTGCATGGTACCCATTCCACGGGTCTCAACTACCCAGGTTTAAGGTATTCTTCCTTCAGCTAAAACATGCATGTGGAACCCAGAGTATGTTCAACCGTGTGAATGGGAGACGTGTTCAAATATGTCTCAGTTTTCCTCCCCTGGTACTCGGGTGCAACATTCCAGACGCTTTACTAACACTCTCCCCACTTGGAGAGTCAGCGCCTTTAACCTCCTGTTTGGCCCAGTTTGCAATTTCTGCGGAAGATGAACAGGAATAGGGAGAACCAATGAGAGACTAGCTGGAGGTGTCTGGACGGGCAAATTTAACTGTTATTTCCCAACAGGAAGAGGAAATAACCAAAGGCTCTGCGTGCCGTTCCGGAATCAGATTAGGGCCTGAAGCCATCCTGCGGTGTTGCGGCCAGCTCACAAGAAAGCGAGTTGAAGAAAGGAGCTCAGGGGCACTGTAATTCACAAAGCTGCAGAGTTATAAATGACAGCTATCCTCCAAAAATATAGTGAAGTAAGGCTGCCAAGGGGACTTGAAAGCGGGGCAGAATTGCAGGAAACTGATTTCAGGAGGTAGACTGGAATTGCATTGAAAGCATAGGAAAAGAGGCAGAACGTCCACAATGATGCACTTGGCCAAAAAGGGCGTATGCGTTTTTTCCTGAATATATTCAGGAAAAAACGCATACGCACTTTTTGGACAACCAAGCAAGCTTGCAAAGGAAATCTGCACTACAATGAAGTCTCACTTCCCCCCGGTCAAAAGGGCGATCTGAAAAAAGTGTAAAATCCAGAAAGGCAGGACAGGCCATGGAGAACTGGGAGCCTTGTTATGCTGATGGGCGGGATGTAAATTGCCAACAGACACTCGGGAGAAGTGTATGGTGTTTCCTGAAACATCTAAAAAACAAAGCAACAGAGCCTAGGGCACTTCCACTTATGGTCCTATAGCTTAGGGAAATTAAAATCAAAAAGACACAGCCACCCCAAAGTTTGGGACGCCTCTGTTTACAAGAACCTCGTTTCCCGTACATTTCAGTATCACAGAAAGTGAAAAATGGATAAAGAAGTTGTGGTATTTACTTACAAAGCAATATCACTCAGCAATGAAATCTATGTCATCAGGCCCTTAGCAGCACAATGAGTGGATTCAGGTATGATGATTCTAACTGAAATAAGTCACACAGAAAAAGAAACATCATAAGATATCAGTAATACACGGAATGTAAACTTGGCTACACAGGAACTGAATTACAGAACAGAACAGGGTCTCAAATTTAGAAAACCAACTTATGCTTGCTTAAGGGGAAAGGTGAGTTGGGGTGCTGCATAAAACCAGAGATTGAAATGAGCACAGATAAAGTTCCTTAAGCCAAATATGGAATAGACAAGAGCTACTCCTTGCTCAATGAAATGGACTCAACACCCCATATTAAACGCCTAAGAATGTACCTGACTAGTAAGTATCTTAAAACCTATGGATTGCTATGTCTCCAAAAGAGAATCAAGCTTGTGTACAGGGGCATAAACGCAGCAGTGATAGGATTGGAGAGGTTCGGTGAGCAAATGAAGACCCTTTGAAGTCATATTGCATGGTACCCATTCCACGGGTCTCAACTACCCAGGTTTAAGGTATTCTTCCTTCAGCTAAAACATGCATGTGGAACCCAGAGTATGATCAACCATGTGAATGGGAGACGTGTTCAAATATGTCTCAGTTTTCCTCCCCTGGTACTCGGGTGCAACATTCCAGACGCTTTACTAACACTCTCCCCACTTGGAGAGTCAGCGCCTTTAACCTCCTGTTTGGCCCACTTTGCAATTTCTGCGGAAGATGAACAGGAATAGTGAGAACCAATGAGAGACTAGCTGGAGGTGTCTGGACGGGCAAATTTAACTCTCATTTCCCACCAGGAAGAGGAAATAACCAAAGGCTCAGCGTGCCGTGCCGGAACCAGATTAGGGCCTGAAGCCATCCTGCGGTGTTGCGGCCAGGTCACAAGAAAGCGAGTTGAAGAAAGGAACTCAGGGGCACTGTAATTCACAAACCTGCAGAGTTATAAATGACAGCTATCGTCCAAAAATATACTGAAGTAAGGCTGCCAAGAGGACTTGAAAGCGGGGCAGAATTGCAGGAAACCGATTTCAGGAGGTAGACTGGAATTGCGTTGAAAGCATAGGAAAAGAGGCAGAACGTCCACAATGATGCACTTGGCCAAAAAGGGCATATGCGTTTTTTCCTGAATATATTCAGGAAAAAACGCATACGCCCTTTTTGGCCAACCAAGCAAGCTTGCAAAGGAAATCTGCACTACAATGAAGTCTCACTTCCCCCCGGTCAAAAGGGCCATCTGAAAAAAGTGTAAAATCCAGAAAGGCAGGACAGGTCATGGAGAACTGGGAGCCTTGTTATGCTGATGGGCGGGATGTAAATTGCCAACAGACACTCGGGAGAAGTGTATGGTGTTTCCTGAAACATCTAAAAAACAAAGCAACAGAGCCTAGGGCACTTCCACTTATGGTCCTATAGCTTAGGGAAATTAAAATCAAAAAGACACAGCCACCCCAAAGATTGGGGCGCCTCTGTTTACAAGAACCTCGATTACTGTACAAGTTCAATATCACAGAAAGTGAAAAATAGATAAAGAACTTGTGGTACTTACGTACAATGCAGTATCACTCAGCAATGAAATCTATGTCATCAGGCCCGTAGCAGCATAATGAGTGGATTCAGGTACAATGATTCTAATGAAATAAGTCACACAGAAAAAAAACATCATAAGATATCACTAATACACGGAATGTAAACTTGTCTACACAGGAACTGAATTCCAAAACAGAACAGGGTCTCAAATTTAGAAAACCAACTTATGCTTGCTTAAGGGGAAAGGTGAGTTGGGGTGCTGCATAAAACCAGAGATTGAAATGAGCACAGATAAAGTTCCTTAAGCCAAATATGGAATAGACAAGAGCTACTCCTTGCTCAACGAAATGGACTCAACACCGCATATTAAACGCCTAAGAATGTACCTGACTTGTAAGTATCTTAAAACCTATGGATTACTATGTCTCCAACAGAGAATCAAGCGTGTGTACAGGGGCATAAACGCAGCAGTGATAGGATTGGAGAGGTTCGGTGAGCAAATGATGACCCTTTGAAGTCATATTGCATGGTACCCATTCCACGGGTCTAAACTCTCCAGGTTTAAGGTATTCTTCCTTCAGCTAAAACATGCATGTGGAACCCAGAGTATGATCAACCGTGTGAATGGGAGATGTGTTCAAATATGTCTCAGTTTTCGTACCCTGGTACTCGGGTGCAACATTCCAGACGCTTTACTAACACTCTGCCAACTTGGTGAGTCATTCCGTTTAACCTCCTGTTTGGCCCAGTTTGCAATTTCTGCGGAAGATGAACAGGAATAGGGAGAACCAATGAGAGACTAGCTGGAGGTGTCTGGTCGGGCAAATTTTACTCTCATTTCCCACCAGGAAGAGGAATTAACCAAAGGCTCAGCATGCCTTGCCGGAATCAGATTAGGGCCTGAAGCCATCTTGCGGTGTTGCGGCCAGGTCACAAGAAAGCGAGTTGAAGAAAGGAGCTCAGGGGCACTGTAATTCACAAACCTGCAGAGTTATAAATGACAGCTATCGTCCAAAAATATACTGAAGTAAGGCTGCCAAGAGGACTTGAAAGCGGGGCAGAATTGCAGGAATCTGATTTCAGGAGGTAGACTGGAATTGCATTGAAAGCATAGGAAAAGAGGCAGAGCGTCCACAATGATGCACTTGGCCAGAAAGTGCGTATACATATTTTCCTGAATATATTCAGGAAAAAACGCATACGCCCTTTTTGGCCAACCAAGCAAGCTTGCAAAGGAAATCTGCACTACAATGAAGTCTCACTTCCCCCCGGTCAAAAGGGCCATCTGAAAAAAGTGTAAAATCCAGAAAGTCAGGACAGGCCATGGAGAACTGGGAGCCTTGTTATGCTGATGGGCGGGATGTAAATTGCCAACAGACACTCGGGAGAAGTGTATGGTGTTTCCTGAAACATCTAAAAAACAAAGCAACAGAGCCTAGGGCACTTCCACTTATGGTCCTATAGCTTAGGGAAATTAAAATCAAAAAGACACAGCCACCCCAAAGATTGGGACGCCTCTCTTTACAAGAACATCGTTTACCGTACAAGTTCAGTATCACAGAAAGTGAAAAATGGATAAAGAAATTGTGGTACTTACGTGCAATGCAGTATCACTCAGCAATGAAATCTATGTCATCAGGCCCGTAGCAGCACAATGAGTGGATTCAGGTATGATGATTCTAACTGAAATAAGTCACACAGAAAAAGAAACATCATAAGGTATCAGTAATACACGGAATGTAAACTTGGCTACACAGGAACTGAATTACAGAACAGAACAGGGTCTCAAATTTAGAAATCCAACTTATGCTTGCTTAAGAGTAAAGGTGAGTTGGGGTGCTGCATAAAACCAGAGATTGAAATGAGCACAGATAAAGTTCCTTAAGCCAAATATGGAATAGACAAGAGCTACTCCTTGCTCAACGAAATGGACTCAACACCCCATATTAAATGCCTAAGAATGTACCTGACTAGTAAGTATCTTAAAACCTATGGATTGCTATGTCTCCAAAAGAGAATCAAGCGTGTGTACAGGGGCATAAATGCAGCAGTGATAGGATTGGAGAGGCTCGGTGAGCAAATGAAGACCCTTTGAAGTCATACTGCATGGTACCCATTACACGGGTCTCAACTCTCCAGGTTTAAGGTATTCTTCTTTCAGCTAAAACATGCATGTGGAACCCAGAGTATGATCAACCGTGTGAATGGGAAACGTGTTCAAATATGTCTCAGTTTTCCTCCCCTGGTACTCGGGTGCAACATTCCAGACGCTTTACTAACACTCTCACCACTTGGAGAGTCAGCGCCTTTAACCTCCTCTTTGGCCCTGTTTGCAATTTCTGCGGAAGATGAACAGGAATAGGGAGAACCAATGAGAGACTAGCTGGAGGTGTCTGGACGGGCAAATTTAACTCTCATTTCCCACCAGGAAGTGGAATTAACCAAAGGCTCAGCGTGCCGTGCCGGAACCAGATTAGGGCCTGAAGCCATCCTGCAGTGTTGCGGCCAGCTCACAAGAAAGCGTGTTGAAGAAAGGAGCTCAGGGGCACTGTAATTCACAAACCTGCAGAGTTATAAATGACAGCTATCGTCCAAAAATATACTGAAGTAAGGCTGCCAAGAGGACTTGAAAGCGGGGCAGAATTGCAGGAAACCAATTTCAGGAGGTAGACTGGAATTGCATTGAAAGCATAGGAAAAGAGGCAGAACGTCCACAATGATGCACTTGGCCAGAAAGTGCGTATACATTTTTTCCTGAATATATTCAGGAAAAAACGCATACGCCCTTTTTGGCCAACCAAGCAAGCTTGCAAAGGAAATCTGCACTACAATGAAGTCTCACTTCCCCCCGGTCAAAAGGGCCATCTGAAAAAAGTGTAAAATCCAGAAAGGCAGGACAGGCCATGGAGAACTGGGAGCCTTGTTATCCTGATGGGCGGGATGTAAATTGCCAACAGACACTCGGGAGAAGTGTATGGTGTTTCCTGAAACATCTAAAAAACAAAGCAACAAAGCCTAGGGCACTTCCACTTATGGTCCTATAGCTTAGGGAAATTAAAATCAAAAAGACACAGCCACTCCAAAGTTTGGGACGCCTCTGTTTACAAGAACCTCGTTTACAGTACAAGTTCAACATCGCAGAAAGTGAAAAATGGATAAAGAAGTTGTGGTATATACTTACAAAGCAATATCACTCAGCAATGAAATCTATGTCATCAGGCCCTTAGCAGCACAATGAGTGGATTCAGGTATGATGATTCTAACTGAAATAAGTCACACAGAAAAAGAAACATCATAAGGTATCAGTAATACACGGAATGTAAACTTGGCTACACAGGAACTGAATTACAGAACAGAACAGGGTCTCAAATTTATAAATCCAACTTATGCTTGCTTAAGAGTAAAGGTGAGTTGGGGTGCTGCATAAAACCAGAGATTGAAATGAGCACAGATAAAGTTCCTTAAGCCAAATATGGAATAGACAAGAGCTACTCCTTGCTCAACGAAATGGACTCAACACCCCATATTAAACGCCTAAGAATGTACCTGACTAGTAAGTATCTTAAAACCTATGGATTGCTATGTCTCCGAAAGAGAATCAAGCGTGTGTACAGGGGCATAAACGCAGCAGTGATAGGATTGGAGAGGTTCGGTGAGCAAATGAAGACCCTTTGAAGTCATATTGCATGGTACCCATTCCACGGGTTTCAACTACCCAGGTTTACGGTATTCTTCCTTCAGCTAAAACATGCATGTGGAACCTAGAGTATGATCAACCATGTGATCGGGAGACGTGTTCAAATATGTCTCAGTTTTCATACCCTGGGACTCGGGTGTAACATTCCAGTTGCTTTACTAACACTCTCCCGACTTGGAGAGTCAGTCCCTTTAACCTCCTGTTTGGCCCAGTTTGTAATTTCTGCAGAAGATGAACAGGAATAGCGAGAACCAATGAGAGACTAGCTGGAGGTGTCTGGACGGGCAAATTTAACTCTCATTTCCCACCAGGAAGAGGAATTAACCAAAGGCTCAGTGTGCCGTGCCGAAACCAGATTAGGGCCTGAAGCCATCCTGCGGTGTTGCCGCCAGGTCACAAGAAAGCGAGTTGAAGAAAGGAGCTCAGGGGCACTGTAATGCAAAAACCTGCAGAGTTATAAATGACAGCTATCGTCCAAAAATATACTAAAGTAAGGCTGCCAAGAGGACTTGAAAGCGGGGCAGAATTGCAGGAAACCGATTTCAGGAGGTAGACTGGAATTGCATTGAAAGCATAGGAAAAGAGGCAGAACGTCCACAATGATGCACTTGGCCAGAAAGTGCGTATACATTTTTTCCTGAATATATTCAGGAAAAAACGCATACGCCCTTTTTGGCCAACCAAGCAAGCTTGCAAAGGAAATCTGCACTACAATGAAGTCTCACTTCCCCCCGGTCAAAAGGGCCATCTGAAAAAAGTGTAAAATCCAGAAAGTCAGGACAGGCCATGGAGAACTGGGAGCCTTGTTATCCTGATGGGCGGGATGTAAATTGCCAACAGACACTCGGGACAAGTGTATGGTGTTTCCTGAAACATCTAAAAAACAAAGCAACAGAGCCTAGAGCACTTCCACTTATGGTCCTATAGCTTAGGGAAATTAAAATCAAAAAGACACAGCCACCCCAAAGTTTGGGACGCCTCTCTTTACAAGAACCTCGTTTACCGTACAAGTTCAGTATCACAGAAAATGAAAAATGGATAAAGAACTTGTGGTACTTACGTACAATGCAGTATCACTCAGCAATGAAATCTATGTCATCAGGCCCGTAGCAGCACAATGAGTGGATTCAGGTATGATGATTCTAACTGAAATAAGTCACACAGAAAAAGAAACATCATAAGATATCAGTAATACATGGAATGTAAACTTGGCTACACAGGAACTGAATTACAGAACAGAACAGGGTCTCAAATTTAGAAAACCAACTTATGCTTGCTTAAGGGGAAAGGTGAGTTGGGGTGCTGCATAAAACCAGAGATTGAAATGAGCACAGATAAACTTCCTTAAGCCAAATATGGAATAGACAAGAGCTACTCCTTGCTCAACGAAATGGACTCAACACCGCATATTAAACGCCTAAGAATGTACCTGACTAGTAAGTATCTTAAAACCTATGGATTGCTATGTCTCCGAAAGAGAATCAAGCATGTGTACAGGGGCATAAACGCAGCAGTGATAGGATTGGAGAGGTTCGGTGAGCAAATGAAGACCGTTTGAAGTCATATTGCATGGTACCCATTCCACGGGTTTCAACTACCCAGGTTTAAGGTATTCTTCCTTCCGCAAAAACATGCATGTGGAACCTAGAGTATGATCAACCATGTGATCGGGAGACGTGTTCAAATATGTCTCAGCTTTCGTAACCTGGTACTCGGGTGCAACATTCCAGACGCTTTACTAACACTCTCCCGACTTGGAGAGTCAGTCCCTTTAACCTCCTGTTTGGCCCAGTTTGCAATTTCTGCGGAAGATGAACAGGAATAGCGAGAACCAATGAGAGACTAGCTGGAGGTGTCTGGACGGGCAAATTTAACTCTCATTTCCCACCAGGAAGTGGAATTAACCAAAGGCTCAGCGTGCCGTGCCGGAACCAGATTAGGGCCTGAAGCCATCCTGCAGTGTTGCGGCCAGCTCACAAGAAAGCGTGTTGAAGAAAGGAGCTCAGGGGCACTGTAATTCACAAACCTGCAGAGTTATAAATGACAGCTATCGTCCAAAAATATACTGAAGTAAGGTTGCCAAGAGGACTTGAAAGCGGGGCAGAATTGCAGGAAACCGATTTCAGGAGGTAGACTGGAATTGCATTGAAAGCATAGGAAAAGAGACAGAACGTCCACAATGATGCACCTGGCCAAAAAGGGCGTATGCGTTTTTTCCTGAATATATTCAGGAAAAAACGCATACGCCCTTTTTGGCCAACCAAGCAAACTTGCAAAGGAAATCTGCACTACAGTGAAGTCTCACTTCCACCCGGTCAAAAGGACCATCTGAAAAAAGTGTAAAATCCAGAAAGGCAGGACAGGCCATGGAGAACTGGGAGCCTTGTTATGCTGATGGGCGGGATGTAAATTGCCAACAGACACTCGGGAGAAGTGTATGGTGTTTCCTGAAACATCTAAAAAACAAAGCAACAGAGCCTAGGGCACTTCCACTTATGGTCCTATAGCTTAGGGAAATTAAAATCAAAAAGACACAGCCACCCCAGAGTTTGGGACGCCTCTGTTTACAAGAACCTCGTTTACCGTACAAGTTCAGTATCACAGAAAGTGAAAAATGGATAAAGAAATTGTGGTATTTACTTACAAAGCAATATCACTCAGCAATGAAATCTATGTCATCAGGCCCTTAGCAGCACAATGAGTGGATTCAGGTATGATGATTCTAACTGAAATAAGTCACACAGAAAAAGAAACATCATAAGATATCAGTAATACACGGAATGTAAACTTGGCTACACACTAACTGAATTACAGAACAGAACAGGGTCTCAAATTTAGAAAACCAACTTATGCTTGCTTAAGGGGAAAGGTGAGTTGGGGTGCTGCATAAAACCAGAGATTGAAATGAGCACAGATAAAGTTCCTTAAGCCAAATATGGAATAGACAAGAGCTACTTCTTGCTCAACGAAATGGACTCAACACCCCATATTAAACGCCTAAGAATGTACCTGACTAGTAAGTATCTTAAAACCTATGGATTGCTATGTCTCCAAAAGAGAATCAAGCGTGTGTACAGGGGCATAAACGCAGCAGTGATAGGATTAGAGAGGTTCGGTGAGCAAAGGAAGACCCTTTGAAGTCATATTGCATGGTACCCATTCCACGGGTCTCAACTCTCCAGGTTTAAGGTATTCTTCCTTCAGCTAAAACATGCATGTGGAACCCAGAGTATGATCAACTGTGTGAACGGGAGACGTGTTCAAATATGTCTCAGTTTTCCTCCCCTGGTACTCGGGTGCAACATTCCAGACGCTTTACTAACACTCTCCCCATTTGGAGTCAGCGCCTTTAACCTCCTGTTTGGCCCAGTTTGCAATTTCTGTGGAAGATGAACAGGAATAGCGAGAACCAATGAGAAACTAGCTGGAGGTGTCTGGCCGGGCAAATTTAACTCTCATTTCCCACCAGGCAGAGGAAATAACCAAAGGCTCAGCGTGCCGTGCCGGAACCAGATTAGGGCCTGAAGCCATCCTGCGGTGTTGCGGCCAGCTCACAAGAAAGCGAGTTGAAGAAAGGAGCTCAGGGGCACTGTAATTCACAAACCTGCAGAGTTATAAATGACAGCTATCGTCCAAAAATATACTGAAGTAAGGCTGCCAAGAGGACTTGAAAGCGGGGCAGAATTGCAGGAAACAGATTTCAGGAGGTAGACTGGAATTGCATTGAAAACATAGGAAAAGAGGCAGAACGTCCACAATGATGCACTTGGCCAAAAAGGGCGTATGCGTTTTTTCCTGAATATATTCAGGAAGAAACGCATACGCCCTTTTTGGCCAACCAAGCAAGCTTGCAAAGGAAATCTGCACTACAATGAAGTCTCACTTCCACCCCGGTCAAAAGGGCCATCTGAAAAACGTGTAAAATCCAGAAAGGCAGGACAGGCCATGGAGAACTGGGAGCCTTGTTATGCTGATAGGCGGGATGTAAATTGCCAACAGACACTCGGGAGAAGTGTATGGTGTTTCCTGAAACATCTAAGAAACAAAGCAACAGAGCCTAGGGCACTTCCACTTATGGTCCTATAGCTTAGGGAAATTAAAATCAAAAAGACACAGCCACCCCAAAATTTGGGACACCTCTGTTTACAAGAACCTCGTTTACCGTACAAGTTCAATATCACAGAAAGTGAAAAATGGATAAAGAACTTGTGGTACTTAGGTACAATGCAATATCACTCAGCAATGAAATCTATGTCATCAGACCCTTAGCAGCACAATGAGTGGATTCAGGTATGATGATTCTAACTGAAATAAGTCACACAGAAAAAGAAACATCATAAGATATCAGTAATACACGGAATGTAAACTTGGCTACACAGGAACTGAATTACAGAACAGAACAGGGTCTCAAATATAGAAAACCAACTTATGCTTGCTTAAGGGGAAAGGTGAGTTGGGGTTCTGCATAAAACCAGAGATTGAAATGAGCACAGATAAAGTTCCTTAAGCCAAATATGGAATACACAAGAGCTACTCCTTGCTCAACGAAACGGACTCAACACCGCATATTAAACGCCTAAGAATGTACCTGACTAGTAAGTATCTTAAAACCTATGGATTGCTCTGTCACCGAAAGAGAATCAAGCATGTGTACAGGGGCATAAACGCAGCAGTGATAGGATTGGAGAGGTTCGGTGAGCAAATGAAGACCCTTTGAAGTCATATTGCATGGTACCCATTCCACGGGTTTCAACTACCCAGGTTTAAGGTATTCTTCCTTCAGCTAAAACATGCGTGTGGAACCTAGAGTATGATCAACCATGTGATCGGGAGACGTGTTCAAATATGTCTCAGTTTTCGTACCCTGGTACTCGTGTGCAATATTCCAGATGCTTTACTAACACTCTCCTGACATGGAGAGTCAGTCCCTTTAACCTCCTGTTTGGCCCAGTTTGCAATTTCTGCGGAAGATGAACAGGAATAGTGAGAACCAATGAGAGACTAGCTGGAGGTGTCTGGACGGGCAAATTTAACTCTCATTTCCCACCAGAAAGAGGAATTAACCAAAGGCTCAGCGTGCCGTGCCGGAACCAGATTAGGGCCTGAAGCCATCCTGTGTTGTTGCAGCCAGGTCACAAGAAAGCGAGTTGAAGAAAGGAGCTCAGGGCCACTGTAATGCACAAACCTGCAGAGTTATAAATGACAGCTATCGTCCAAAAATATACTGAAGTAAGGCTGCCAAGAGGACTTGAAAGCGGGGCAGAATTGCAGGAAACCGATTTCAGCAGGTAGACTGGAATTGCATTGAAAGCATAGGAAAAGAGGCAGAACGTCCACAATGATGCACTTGGCCAAAAAGGGCGTATGCGTTTTTCCTGAATATATTCAGGAAAAAACACATACGCCCTTTTTGGCCAACCAAGCAAGCTTGCAAAGGAAATCTGCACTACAATGAAGTCTCACTTCCCCCCCGGTCAAAAGGGCCATCTGAAAAAAGTGTAAAATCCAGAAAGGCAGGACAGGCCATGGAGAACTGGGAGCCTTGTTATGCTGATGGGCGAGATGTAAATTGCCAACAGACACTCTGGAGAAGTGTATGGTGTTTCCTGAAACATCTAAAAAACAAAGCAACAGAGCCTAGCGCACTTTCACTTATTGTCCTATAGCTTAGGGAAATTAAAATCAAAAAGACACAGCCACCCCAAAGTTTGGAATGGCTCTGTTTACAAGAACCTCATTTACAGTACAAGTTCAACATCGCAGAAAGTGAAAAATGGATAAAGATGTTGTGGTATTTACTTACAAAGCGATATCACTCAGCAATGAAATCTATGTCATCAGGCCCTTAGCAGCACAATGAGTGGATTCAGGTATGATGATTCTAACTGAAATAAGTCACACAGAAAAAGAAACATCATAAGATATCAGTAATACACGGAATGTAAACTTGGTTACACAGGAACTGAATTCCAAAACAGAACAGGGTCTCAAATTTAGAAATCCAACTTATGCTTGCTTAAGGGGAAAGGTGAGTTGGGGTGCTGCATAAAACCAGAGATTGAAATGAGCACAGATAAAGTTCCTTAAGCCAAATATGGAATAGACAAGAGCTACTCCTTGCTCAACGAAATGGATTCAACACCCCATATTAAACGCCTAAGAATGTACCTGACTAGTAAGTATCTTAAAACCTATGGATTGCTATGTCTCCGAAAGAGAATCAAGCGTGTGTACAGGGGCATAATCGCAGCAGTGATAGGATTGGAGAGGTTCGGTGAGCAAATGAAGACCCTTTGAAGTCATATTGCATTGTACCCATTCCACGGGTCTCAACTCTCCAGGTTTAAGGTACTCTTCCTTCAGCTAAAACATGCATGTGGACCCGAGAGTATGATCAACCATGTGATCGGGAGACGTGTTCAAATATGTCTCAGTTTTCGTACCCTGGTACTCGGGTGCAACATTCCATACGCTTTACTAACACTCTCCCCACTTGGAGAGTCAGTCCCTTTAACCTCCTGTTTGGCCCAGTTTGCAATTTCTGCGGAAGATGAACAGGAATAGCGAGAACCAATGAGAGACTAGCTGGAGGTGTCTGGCCGGGCAAATTTAACTCTCATTTCCCACCAGGCAGAGGAAATAACCAAAGGCTCAGCGTGCCGTGCCGGAACAAGATTAGGGCCTGAAGCCATCCTGCGGTGTTGCGGCCAGCTCACAAGAAAGCGAGTTGAAGAAAGGAGCTCAGGGGCACTGTAATTCACAAACCTGCAGAGTTATAAATGACAGCTATCGTCCAAAAATATACTGAAGTAAGGCTGCCAAGAGGACTTGAAAGCGGGGCAGAATTGCAGGAAACAGATTTCAGGAGGTAGACTGGAATTGCATTGAAAGCATAGGAAAAGAGGCAGAACGTCCACAATGATGCACTTGGCCAAAAAGGGCGTATGCGTTTTTTCCTGAATATATTCAGGAAAAAACGCATACGCCCTTTTTGGCCAAAAAAGCAAGCTTGCAAAGGAAATCTGCACTACAATGAAGTCTCACTTCCCCCCCGGTCAAAAGGGCAATCTGAAAAAAGTGTAAAATCCAGAAAGGCAGGACAGGCCATGGAGAACTGGGAGCCTTGTTATGCTGATGGGCGGGATGTAAATTGCCAACAGACACTCGGGACAAGTGTATGGTGTTTCCTGAAACATCTAAAAAACAAAGCAACAGAGCCTAGGGCACTTCCACTTATGGTCCTATAGCTTAGGGAAATTCAAATCAAAAAGACACAGCCACCCCAAAGTTTGGGACGCCTCTGTTTACAAGAACCTCGTTTACCGTACAAGTTCAATATCACAGAAAGTGAAAAATGGATAAAGAACTTGTGGTACTTAGGTACAATGCAATATCACTCAGCAATGAAATCTATGTCATCAGACCCTTAGCAGCACAATGAGTGGATTCAGTTATGATGATTCTAACTGAAATAAGTCACACAGAAAAAGAAACATCATAAGATATCAGTAATACACGGATTGTAAACTTGGCTACACAGGAACTGAATTACAGAACAGAACAGGGTCTCAAATTTAGAAAACCAACTTATGCTTGCTTAAGGGGAAAGGTGAGTTGGGGTTCTGCATAAAACCAGAGATTGAAATGAGCACAGATAAAGTTCCTTAAGCCAAATATGGAATACACAAGAGCTACTCCTTGCTCAACGAAATGGACTCAACACCCCATATTAAACGCCTAAGAATGTACCTGACTAGTAAGTATCTTAAAACCTATGGATTGCTCTGTCACCGAAGGAGAATCAAGCATGTGTACAGGGGCATAAACGCGGCAGTGATAGGATTGGAGAGGTTCGGTGAGCAAATGAAGACCCTTTGAAGTCATATTGCATGGTACCCATTCCACGGGTTTCAACTACCCAGGTTTAAGGTATTCTTCCTTCAGCTAAAACATGCGTGTGGAACCTAGAGTATGATCAACCATGTGATCGGGAGACGTGTTCAAATATGTCTCAGTTTTCGTACCCTGGTACTCGGGTGCAACATTCCAGACGCTTTACTAACACTCTCCCCACTTGGAGAGTCAGTCCCTTTAACCTCCTGTTTGGCCCAGTTTGCAATTTCTGCGGAAGATGAACAGGAATAGCGAGAACCAATGAGAGACTAGCTGGAGGTGTCTGGCCGGGCAAATTTAACTCTCATTTCCCACCAGGCAGAGGAAATAACCAAAGGCTCAGCGTGCCGTGCCGGAACAAGATTAGGGCCTGAAGCCATCCTGCGGTGTTGCGGCCAGCTCACAAGAAAGCGAGTTGAAGAAAGGAGCTCAGGGGCACTGTAATTCACAAACCTGCAGAGTTATAAATGACAGCTATCGTCCAAAAATATACTGAAGTAAGGCTGCCAAGAGGACTTGAAAGCGGGGCAGAATTGCAGGAAACAGATTTCAGGAGGTAGACTGGAATTGCATTGAAAGCATAGGAAAAGAGGCAGAACGTCCACAATGATGCACTTGGCCAAAAAGGGCGTATGCGTTTTTTCCTGAATATATTCAGGAAAAAACGCATACGCCCTTTTTGGCCAAAAAAGCAAGCTTGCAAAGGAAATCTGCACTACAATGAAGTCTCACTTCCCCCCCGGTCAAAAGGGCAATCTGAAAAAAGTGTAAAATCCAGAAAGGCAGGACAGGCCATGGAGAACTGGGAGCCTTGTTATGCTGATGGGCGGGATGTAAATTGCCAACAGACACTCGGGACAAGTGTATGGTGTTTCCTGAAACATCTAAAAAACAAAGCAACAGAGCCTAGGGCACTTCCACTTATGGTCCTATAGCTTAGGGAAATTCAAATCAAAAAGACACAGCCACCCCAAAGTTTGGGACGCCTCTGTTTACAAGAACCTCGTTTACCGTACAAGTTCAATATCACAGAAAGTGAAAAATGGATAAAGAACTTGTGGTACTTAGGTACAATGCAATATCACTCAGCAATGAAATCTATGTCATCAGACCCTTAGCAGCACAATGAGTGGATTCAGTTATGATGATTCTAACTGAAATAAGTCACACAGAAAAAGAAACATCATAAGATATCAGTAATACACGGAATGTAAACTTGGCTACACAGGAACTGAATTACAGAACAGAACAGGGTCTCAAATTTAGAAAACCAACTTATGCTTGCTTAAGGGGAAAGGTGAGTTGGGGTTCTGCATAAAACCAGAGATTGAAATGAGCACAGATAAAGTTCCTTAAGCCAAATATGGAATACACAAGAGCTACTCCTTGCTCAACGAAATGGACTCAACACCCCATATTAAACGCCTAAGAATGTACCTGACTAGTAAGTATCTTAAAACCTATGGATTGCTCTGTCACCGAAGGAGAATCAAGCATGTGTACAGGGGCATAAACGCAGCAGTGATAGGATTGGAGAGGTTCGGTGAGCAAATGAAGACCCTTTGAAGTCATATTGCATGGTACCCATTCCACGGGTTTCAACTACCCAGGTTTAAGGTATTCTTCCTTCAGCTAAAACATGCGTGTGGAACCTAGAGTATGATCAACCATGTGATCGGGAGACGTGTTCAAATATGTCTCAGTTTTCGTACCCTGGTACTCGGGTGCAACATTCCAGACGCTTTACTAACACTCTCCCCACTTGGAGAGTCAGTCCCTTTAACCTCCTGTTTGGCCCAGTTTGCAATTTCTGCGGAAGATGAACAGGAATAGCGAGAACCAATGAGAGACTAGCTGGAGGTGTCTGGCCGGGCAAATTTAACTCTCATTTCCCACCAGGCAGAGGAAATAACCAAAGGCTCAGCGTGCCGTGCCGGAACCAGATTAGGGCCTGAAGCCATCCTGCGGTGTTGCGGCCAGCTCACAAGAAAGCGAGTTG
The DNA here is from genome assembly GCF_964374135.1 of Grampus griseus. Taxonomy (NCBI): domain Eukaryota; kingdom Metazoa; phylum Chordata; class Mammalia; order Artiodactyla; family Delphinidae; genus Grampus; species Grampus griseus. Next base: position 135,490 of record NW_028133065.1, read on the forward strand.
AATAAAGGAACTCAGGGGCACTGTAATGCACAAACCTGCAGAGTTATAAATGACAGCTATCGTCCAAAAATATACTGAAGTAAGGTTGCCAAGAGGACTTGAAAGCGGGGCAGAATTGCAGGAAACCGATTTCAGGAGGTAGACTGGAATTGCATTGAAAGCATAGGAAAAGAGGCAGAACGTCCACAATGATGCACTTGGCCAAAAAGGGCGTATGCGTTTTTTCCTGAATATATTCAGGAAAAAACGCATACGCACTTTTTGGCCAACCAAGCAAGCTTGCAAAGGAAATCTGCACTACAATGAAGTCTCACTTCCCCCCGGTCAAAAGGGCCATCTGAAAAAAGTGTAAAATCCAGAAAGGCAGGACAGGCCATGGAGAACTCGGAGCCTTGTTATGCTGATGGGCGGGATGTAAATTGCCAACAGACACTCGGGAGAAGTGTATGGTGTTTCCTGAAACATCTAAAAAACAAAGCAACAGAGCCTAGGGCACTTCCACTTATGGTCCTATAGCTTAGGGAAATTAAAATCAAAAAGACACAGCCACCCCAAAGTTTGGGACGCCTCTGTTTACAAGAACCTCGTTTACCGTACAAGTTCAGTATCACAGAAAGTGAAAAATGGATAAAGAAGTTGTGGTATATACTTACAAAGCAATATCACTCAGCAATGAAATCTATGTCATCAGGCCCTTAGCAGCACAATGAGTGGATTCAGGTATGATGATTCTAACTGAAATAAGTCACACAGAAAAAGAAACATCATAAGATATCAGTAATACACGGAATGTAAACTTGGCTACACACTAACTGAATTACAGAACAGAACAGGGTCTCAAATTTAGAAAACCAACTTATGCTTGCTTAAGGGGAAAGGTGAGTTGGGGTGCTGCATAAAACCAGAGATTGAAATGAGCACAGATAAAGTTCCTTAAGCCAAATATGGAATAGACAAGAGCTACTTCTTGCTCAACGAAATGGACTCAACACCCCATATTAAACGCCTAAGAATGTACCTGACTAGTAAGTATCTTAAAACCTATGGATTGCTATGTCTCCGAAAGAGAATCAAGCGTGTGTACAGGGGCATAAACGCAGCAGTGATAGGATTGGAGAGGTTCGGTGAGCAAAGGAAGACCCTTTGAAGTCATATTGCATGGTACCCATTCCACGGGTCTCAACTCTCCAGGTTTAAGGTATTCTTCCTTCAGCTAAAACATGCATGTGGAACCCAGAGTATGATCAACTGTGTGAACGGGAGACGTGTTCAAATATGTCTCAGTTTTCCTCCCCTGGTACTCGGGTGCAACATTCCAGACGCTTTACTAACACTCTCCCCATTTGGAGTCAGCGCCTTTAACCTACTGTTTGGCCCAGTTTGCAATTTCTGCGGAAGATGAACAGGAAAAGCGAGAACCAATGAGAGACTAGCTGGAGGTGTCTGGACAGGCAAATTTAACTCTCATTTCCCACCAGGAAAAGGAAATAACCAAAGGCACAGCATGCCGTGCCGGAACCAGATTAGGGCCTGAAGCCATCCTGCGGTGTTGCGTCCAGCTCAAAAGAAAGCGAGTTGAAGAAAGGAGCTCAGGGGCACTGTAATTCACAAACCTGCAGAGTTATAAATGACAGCTATCATCCAAAAATATACTGAAGTAAGGCTGCCAAGAGGACTTGAAAGCGGGGCAGAATTGCAGGAAACCGATTTCAGGAGATAGACTGGAATTGCACTGAAAGCATAGGAAAAGAGGCAGAACGTCCACAATGATGCACTTGGACATAAAGGGCATATGCGTTTTTTCCTGAATATATTCAGGAAAAAACGCATACGCCCTTTTTGGCCAACCAAGCAAGCTTGCAAAGGAAATCTGCACTACAATGCAGTCTCACTTCCCCCCGGTCAAAAGGGCCATCTGAATAAAGTGTAAAATCCAGAAAGGCAGGACAGGCCATGGAGAACTGGGAGCCTTGTTATGCTGATGGGTGGGATGTAAATTGCCAACAGACACTCGGGACAAGTGTATGGTGTTTCCTGAAACATCTAAAAAACAAAGCAACAGAGCCTAGGGCACTTCCACTTATGGTCCTATAGCTTAGGGAAATTAAAATTAAGAAGACACAGCCACCCCAAAGTTTGGGACGCCTCTGTTTACAAGAACCTCGTTTACCGTACAAGTTCAACATCACAGAAAGTGAAAAATGGATAAAGAACTTGTGGTACTTACGTACAATGCAGTATCACTCAGCAATGAAATCTATGTCATCAGGCTCGTAGAAGCATAATGAGTGGATTCTGGTACGATGATTCTAACTGAAATAAGTCACACAGAAAAAGAAACATCATAAGATATCACTAATACACGGAATGTAAACTTGGCTACACAGGAACTGAATTCCAAAACAGAACAGGGTCTCAAATTTAGAAAACCAACTTATGCTTGCTTAAGGGGAAAGGTGAGTTGGGGTGCTGCATAAAACCAGAGATTGAAATGAACACAGATAAAGTTCCTTAAGCCAAATATGGAATAGACAAGAGCCAGTCCTTGCTCAAAGAAATGGACTCAACACCCCATATTAAACGCCTAAGAATGTACCTGACTAGTAAGTATCTTAAAACCTATGGATTGCTATGTCTCCAAAAGAGAATCAAGCGTGTGTACAGGGGCATAAACGCAGCAGTGATAGGATTGGAGAGGTTCGGTGAGCAAATGAAGACCCTTTGAAGTCATATTGCATGGTACCCATTCCACGGGTCTCAACTCTCCAGGTTTAAGGTATTCTTCCTTCAGCTAAAACATGCATGTGGAACCCAGAGTATGATCAACAGTGTGAACGGGAGACGTGTTCAAATATGTCTCAGTTTTCCTCCCCTGGTACTCAGGTGTAACATTCCAGACGCTTTACTAACACTCTCCCCACTTGGAGAGTCAGCGCCTTTAACCTCCTGTTTGGCCCAGTTTGCAATTTCTGCGGAAGATGAACAGGAATAGCGAGAACCAATGAGAGACTAGCTGGAGGTGTCTGGACGGGCAAATTTAACTCTCATTTCCCACCAGGAAAAGGAAATAACCAAAGGCTCAGCGTGCCGTGCCGGAACCAGATTAGGGCCTGAAGCCATCCTGCGGTGTTGCGGGCAGCTCACATGAAAGCGAGTTGAAGAAAGGAACTCAGGGGCACTGTAATTCACAAACCTGCAGAGTTATAAATGACAGCTATCGTCCAAAAATATACTGAAGTAAGGCTGCCAAGAGGACTTGAAAGCGGGGCAGAATTGCAGGAAACCGATTTCAGGAGGTAGACTGGAATTGCATTGAAAGCATAGGAAAAGAGGCAGAACGTCCACAATGATGCACTTGGCCAAAAAGTGCGTATGCGTTTTTTCCTGAATATATTCAGGAAAAAACGCATACGCCCTTTTTGGCCAACCAAGCAAGCTTGCAAAGGAAATCTGCACTACAATGAAGTCTCACTTCCCCCGGTCAAAAGGGCCATCTGGAAAAAGTGTAAAATCCAGAAAGGCAGGACAGGCCATGGAGAACTGGGAGCCTTGTTATGCTGATGGGAGGGATGTAAATTGCCAACAGACACTCGGGAGAAGTGTATGGTGTTTCCTGAAACATCTAAAAAACAAAGCAACAGAGCCTAGGGCACTTCCACTTATGGTCCTATAGCTTAGGGAAATTAAAATCAAAAAGACACAGCCACCCCAAAGTTTGGGACGCCTCTGTTTACAAGAACCTCATTTACCGTACAAGTTCAATATCACAGAAAGTGAAAAATGGATAAAGAACTTGTGGTACTTACGTACAATGCAGTATCACTCAGCAATGAAATCTATGTCATCAGGCCCGTAGCAGCATAATGAGTGGATTCATGTATGATGATTCTAACTGAAATAAGTTACACAGAAAAAGAAACATCATAAGATATCAGTAATACACGGAATGTAAACTTGGCTACACAGGAACTGAATTACAGAACAGAACAGGGTCTCAAATTTAGAAAATCAACTTATGCTTACTTAAGGGTAAAGGTGAGTTGGGGTGCTGCATAAAACCAGAGATTGAAATGAGCACAGATAAAGTTCCTTAAGCCAAATATGGAATAGACAAGAGCTACTCCTTGCTCAACGAAATGGACTCAACACCCCATATTAAACGCCTAAGAATGTACCTGACTAGTAAGTATCTTAAAACCTATGGATTGCTATGTCTCCGAAAGAGAATCAAGCATGTGTACAGGGGCATAAACGCAGCAGTGATAGGATTGGAGAGGTTCGGTGAGCAAATGAAGACCCTTTGAAGTCATATTGCATGGTACCCATTCCACGGGTCTCAACTCTCCAGGTTTAAGGTATTCTTCCTTCAGCTAAAACATGCATGTGGAACCGAGAGTATGATCAACCATGTGATCGGGAGACGTGTTCAAATATGTCTCAGTTTTCGTACCCTGGTACTCGGGTACAACATTCCAGACGCTTTACTAACACTCTCCCCACTTGGAGAGTCAGCGCCTTTAACCTCCTGTTTGGCCCAGTTTGCAATTTCTGCGGAAGATGAACAGGAATAGCGAGAACTAATGAGAGACTAGCTGGAGGTGTCTGGACGGGCAAATTTAACTCTCATTTCCCACCAGGAAGAGGAAATAACCAAAGGCTCAGCGTGCCATGCCGGAACCAGATTAGGGCCTGAAGCCATCCTGCGGTGTTGCGGCCAGCTTAAAAGAAAGCGAGTTGAAGAAAGGAGATCAGGGGCACTGTAATTCACAAACCTGCAGAGTTATAAATGACAGCTATCGTCCAAAAATATACTGAAGTAAGGCTGCCAAGAGGACTTGAAAGCGGGGCAGAATTGCAGGAAACCGATTTCAGGAGGTAGACTGGAATTGCATTGAAAGCATAGGAAAAGAGGCAGAACGTCCACAATGATGCACTTGGCCAAAAAGGGCGTATGCGTTTTTTCCTGAATATATTCAGGAAAAAACGCATACGCCCTTTTTGGCCAACCAAGCAAGCTTGCAAAGGAAATCTGCACTACAATGAAGTCTCACTTCCCCCCGGTCAAAAGGGCCATCTGAAAAAAGTGTAAAATCCAGAAAGGCAGGACAGGCCATGGAGAACTGGGAGCCCTGTTATGCTGATGGCCGTGATGTAAATTGCCAACAGACACTCGGGAGAAGTGTATGGTGTTTCCTGAAACATCTAAAAAACAAAGCAACAGAGCCTAGGGCACTTCCACTTATGGTCCTATAGCTTAGGGAAATTAAAATCAAAAAGACACAGCCACCCCAAAGTTTGGGAAGCCTCTCTTTACAAGAACCTCATTTACCGTACAAGTTCAATATCACAGAAAGTGAAAAATGGATAAAGAACTTGTGGTACTCACGTACAATGCAATATCACTCAGCAATGAAATCTATGTCATCAGGACCGTAGCACCATAATGAGTGGATTTAGGTATGATGATTCTAAATGAAATAAGTCACACAGAAAGAGAAACATCATAAGATATCACTAATACACGGAATTTAAACTTGGCTACACAGGAACAGAATTAAAGAACAGAACAGGGTCTCAAATTTATAAAACCAACTCATGCTTGCTTAAGGGTAAAGGTGAGTTGGGGTGCTGCATAAAACCAGAGATTGAAATGAGCACAGATAAAGTTCCTTAAGCCAAATATGGAATAGACAAGAGCTACCCCTTGCTCAACGAAATGGACTCAACACCGCATATTAAACGCCTAAGAATGTACCTGACTAGTAAGTATCTTAAAACCTATGGATTGCTATGTCTCCGAAAGAGAATCAAGCGTGTGTACAGGGGCATAAATGCAGCAGTGATAGGATTGGAGAGGTTCGGTGAGCAAATGAAGACCCTTTGAAATCATATTGCATGGTACCCATTCCACGGGTCTCAACTCTCCAGGTTTAAGGTATTCTTCCTTCAGCTAAAACATGCATGTGGAACCCAGAGTATGATCAACCATGTGAATGGGAGACGTGTTCAAATATGTCTCAGGTTTCCCCCCCTGGTACTCGGGTGTAACATTGCAGACGCTTTACTAACACTCTCCCCACTTGGAGAGTCAGCGCCTTTAACCTCCTGTTTGGCCCAGTTTGCAATTTCTGCGGAAGATGAACAGGAATAGCGAGAACTAATGAGAGACTAGCTGGAGGTGTCTGGACGGGCAAATTTAACTCTCATTTCCCACCAGGAAGAGGAAATAACCAAAGGCTCAGCGTGCCATGCCGGAACCAGATTAGGGCCTGAAGCCATCCTGCGGTGTTGCGGCCAGCTTAAAAGAAAGCGAGTTGAAGAAAGGAGCTCAGGGGCACTGTAATTCACAAACCTACAGTTATAAATGACAGCTATCGTCCAAAAATATACTGAAGTAAGGCTGCCAAGAGGACTTGAAAGCGGGGCAGAATTGCAGGAAACCGATTTCAGGAGGTAGACTGGAATTGCATTGAAAGCATAGGAAAAGAGGCAGAGCGTCCACAATGATGCACTTGGCCAAAAAGGGCGTATGCGTTTTTTCCTGAATATATTCAGGAAAAAACGCATACGCCCTTTTTGGCCAACCAAGCAAGCTTGCAAAGAAATCTGCACTACAATGAAGTCTCACTTCCCCCCGGTCAAAAGGGCCATCTGAAAAAAGTGTAAAATCCAGAAAGGCAGGACAGGCCATGGAGAACTGGGAGCCTTGTTATGCTGATGGGCTGGATGTAAATTGCCAAGAGACACTCAGGAGAAGTGTATGGTGTTTCCTGAAACATCTAAAAAACAAAGCAACAGAGCCTAGGGCACTTCCACTTATGGTCCTATAGCTTAGGGAAATTAAAATCAAGAAGACACAGCCACTCCAAAGTTTGGGATGCCTCTGTTTACAAGAACCTCGTTTACAGTACAAGTTCAACATCGCAGAAAGTGAAAAATGGATAAAGAAGTTGTGGTATTTACTTACAAAGCAATATCACTCAGCAATGAAATCTATGTCATCAGGCCCTTAGGAGCACAATGAGTGGATTCAGGTATAATGATTCTAACTGAAATAAGTCACACAGAAAAAGAAACATCATAAGATATCAGTAATACACGGAATGTAAACTTGGCTACACAGGAACTGAATTACAGAACAGAACAGGGTCTCAAATTTAGAAAACCAACTTATGCTTGCTTAAGGGGAAAGGTGAGTTAGGGTGCTGCATAAAACCAGAGATTGAAATGAGCACAGATAAATTTCCTTAAGCCAAATATGGAATAGACAAGAGCTACTCCTTGCTCAATGAAATGGACTCAACACCGCATATTAAACGCCTAAGAATGTACCTGACTAGTAAGTATCTTAAAACCTATGGATTGCTATGTCTCCAAAAGAGAATCAAGCATGTGTACAGGGGCATAAACGCAGCAGTGATAGGATTGGAGAGGTTCGGTGAGCAAATGAAGACCCTTTGAAGTCATATTGCATGGTACCCATTCCACGGGTTTCAACTACCGAGGTTTAAGGTATTCTTCCTTCAGCTAAAACATGCATGTGGAACCTAGAGTATGATCAACCATGTGATCGGGAGACGTGTTCAAATATGTCTCAGTTTTCGTACCCTGGTACTCGGGTGCAACATTCCAGACGCTTTACTAACACTCTCCCAACTTGGAGAGTCAGTCCCTTTAACCTCCTGTTTGGCCCAGTTTGCAATTTCTGCGGAAGATGAACAGGAATAGCGAGAACCAATGAAAGACTACCTGGAGGTGTCTGGACGGGGAAATTTAACTCTCATTTCCCACCAGGAAGAGGAATTAACCAAAGGCTCAGTGTGCCGTGCCGAAACCAGATTAGGGCCTGAAGCCATCCTGCGGTGTTGCGGCCAGGTCACAAGAAAGCGAGTTGAAGAAAGGAGTTCAGGGGCACTGTAATTCACAAACCTGCAGAGTTATAAATGACAGCTATCGTCCAAAAATATACTGAAGTAAGGCTGCCAAGAGGACTTGAAAGCGGGGCAGAATTGCAGGAAACCGATTTCAGGAGGTAGACTGGAATTGCATTGAAAGCATAGGAAAAGAGGCAGAACGTCCACAATGATGCACTTGGCCAAAAAGGGCGTATGCGTTTTTTCCTGAATATATTCAGGAAAAAACGCATACGCCCTTTTTGTCCAAACAAGCAAACTTGTAAAGGAAATCTGCACTACAATGAAGTCTCACTTCCCCCCGGTCAGAAGGACCATCTGTAAAAAGTGTAAAATCCAGAAAGGCAGGACAGGCCATGGAGAACTGGGAGCCTTGTTATGCTGATGGGCGGGATGTAAATTGCCAACAGACACTCGGGAGAAGTGTATGGTGTTTCCTGAAACATCTAAAAAACAAAGCAACAGAGCCTAGGGCACTTCCACTTATGGTCCTATAGCTTAGGGAAATTAAAATCAAAAAGACACAGCCACCCCAAAGTTTGAGACGCCTCTGTTTACATGAACCTCGTTTACCGTACAAGTTCAATATCACAGAAAGTGAAAAATGGATAAAGAACTTGTGGTACTTACGTACAATGCAGTATCACTCAGCAATGAAATCTATGTCATCAGGTCCGTAGCAGCACAATGAGTGGATTCAGGTACAATGATTCTAACTGAAATAAGTCACACAGAAAAAGAAACATCATAAGATATCACTAATACACGGAATGTAAACTTGGCTACACAAGAACTGAATTCCAAAACAGAACAGGGTCTCAAATTTAGAAAACCAACTTATGCTTGCTTAAGGGGAAAGGTGAGTTGGGGTGCTGCATAAAACTGGAGATTGAAATGAGCACAGATAAAGTTCCTTAAGCCAAATATGGAATAGACAAGAGCTACTCCTTGCTCAACGAAATGGACACAACACTGCATATTAAACGCCTAAGAATGTACCTGACTAGTAAGTATCTTAAAACCTATGGATTGCTATGTCTCCAAAAGAGAATCAAACGTGTGTACAAGGGCATAAACGCAGCAGTGATAGGATTGGAGAAGTTCGGTGAGCAAATGAAGACCCTTCAAAGTCATATTGCATGGTACCCATTACAAGGGTCTCAACTACCCAGGTTTAAGGTATTCTTCCTTCAGCTAAAACATGCATGTGGAACCCAGAGTATGATCAACCATGTGAACGGGAGACGTGTTCAAATATGTCTCAGTTTTCCTCCCCTGGTACTCGGGTGCAACATTCCAGACGCTTTACTAACACTCTCCCCACTTGGAGAGTCAGCGCCTTTAACCTCCTGTTAGGCCCAGTTTGCAATTTCTGTGGAAGATGAACAGGAATAGCGAGAACCAATGAGAGACTAGCTGGAGGTGTCTGGACGGGCAAATTTAACTCTCATTTCCCACCAGGAAGAGGAAATAACCAAAGGCTCATTGTGCCGTGCCGGAACCAGATTAGGGCCTGAAGCCATCCTGCGGTGTTGCGGCCAGCTCAAAAGAAAGCGAGTTGAAGAAAGGAGCTCAGGGCACTGTAATTCACAAACCTGCAGTTATAAATGACAGCTATCGTCCAAAAATATACTGAAGTAAGGTTGCCAAGAGGACTTGAAAGCGGGGCAGAATTGCAGGAAACCGATTTCAGGAGGTAGACTGGAATTGCATTTCAAGCATAGGAAAAGACGCAGAACGTCCACAATGATGCACTTGGCTAAAAAGGGCGTATGCGTTTTTTCCTGAATATATTCAGGAAAAAACGCATACGACCTTTTTGGCCAACCAAGCAAGCTTGCAAAGGAAATCTGCACTACAATGAAGTCTCACTTCCCCCCGGTCAAAAGGGCCATCTGAAAAAAGTGTAAAATCCAGAAAGGCAGGACAGGCCATGGAGAACTGGGAGCCTTGTTATGCTGATGGGCGGGATGTAAATTGTCAACAGACACTCGGGAGAAGTGTATGGTGTTTCCTGAAACATCTAAAAAACAAAGCAACAGAGCCTAGGGCACTTCCACTTATGGTCCTATAGCTTAGGGAAATTAAAATCAAAAAGACACAGCCACCCCAAAGTTTGGGAAGCCTCTCTTTACAAGAACCTCATTTACCGTACAAGTTCAATATCACAGAAAGTGAAAAATGGATAAAGAAGTTGTGGTATTTACTTACAAAGCAATATCACTCAGCAATGAAATCTATGTCATCAGGCCCGTAGCAGCATAATGAGTGGATTCAGGTACGATGATTCTAACTGAAATAAGTCACACAGAAAAAGAAACATCGTAAGATATCACTAATACACGGAATGTAAACGTGGCTACACAGGAACTGAATTACAGAACAGAACAGGGTCTCAAATTTAGAAAACCAACTTATGCTTGCTTAAGGGGAAAGGTGAGTTGGGGTCCTGCATAAAACCAGAGATTGAAATGAGCACAGATAAAGTTCCTTAAGCCAAATATGGAATAGACAAGAGCTACTCCTTGCTCAACAAAATGGACTCAACACCCCATATTAAACGCCTAAGAATGTACCTGACTAGTAAGTATCTTAAAACCTATGGATTGCTATGTCTCCGAAAGAGAATCAAGCGTGTGTACAGGGGCATAAACGCAGCAGTGATAGGATTGGAGAGGTTCGGTGAGCAAATGAAGACACTTTGAAGTCATATTGCATGGTACCCATTCCACGGGTTTCAACTTCCCAGGTTTAAGGTATTCTTCCTTCAGCTAAAACATGCATGTGGAACCTAGAGTATGATCAACGATGTGATCGGGAGACGTGTTCAAATATGTCTCAGTTTTCATACCCTGGGACTCGGGTGTAACATTCCAGATGCTTTACTAACACTCTCCCGACTTGGAGAGTCAGTCCCTTTAACCTCCTGTTTGGCCCAGTTTGTAATTTCTGCAGAAGATGAACAGAAATAGCGAGAACCAATGAGAGACTAGCTGGAGGTGTCTGGACGGGCAAATTTAACTCTCATTTCCCACCAGGAAGTGGAATTAACCAAAGGCTCAGCGTGCCGTGCCGCAACCAGATTAGGGCCTGAAGCCATCCTGCAGTGTTGCGGCCAGCTCATAAGAAAGCGTGTTGAAGAAAGGAGCTCAGGGGCACTGTAATTCACAAACCTGCAGAGTTATAAATGACAGCTATCGTCCAAAAATATACTGAAGTAAGGCTGCCAAGAGGACTTGAAAGCGGGGCAGAATTGCAGGAACCCGATTTCAGGAGGTAGACTGGAATTGCATTGAAAGCATAGGAAAAGAGGAAGAACGTCCACAATGATGCACTTGGCCAAAAAGGGCGTATGCGTTTTTTCCTGAATATATTCAGGAAAAAACGCATACGCTCTTTTTGGCCAACCAAGCAAGCTTGCAAAGGAAATCTGCACTACAATGCAGTCTCACTTCCCCCCGGTCAAAAGGGCCATCTGAAAAAAGTGTAAAATCCAGAAAGGCAGGACAGGCCATGGAGAACTGGGAGCCTTGTTATGCTGATGGGCGGGATGTAAATTGCCAACAGACACTCGGGAGAAGTGTATGGTGTTTCCTGAAACATCTAAAAAACAAAGCAACAGAGCCTAGGGCACTTCCACTTATGGTCCTATAGCTTAGGGAAATTAAAATCAAAAAGACACAGCCACCCCAAAGTTTGGGACGCCTCTGTTTACAAGAACCTCGTTTACAGTACAAGTTCAACATCGCAGAAAGTGAAAAATGGATAAAGAAGTTGTGGTATATACTTACAAAGCAATATCACTCAGCAATGAAATCTATGTCATCAGGCCCTTAGCAGCACAATGAGTGGATTCAGGTATTATGATTCTAACTGAAATAAGTCACACAGAAAAAGAAACATCATAAGGTATCAGTAATACACGGAATGTAAACTTGGCTACACAGGAACTGAATTACAGAACAGAACAGGGTCTCAAATTTAGAAATCCATCTTATGCTTGCTTCAGAGTAAAGGTGAGTTGGGGTGCTGCATAAAACCAGAGATTGAAATGAGCACAGATAAAGTTCCTTAAGCCAAATATGGAATAGACAAGAGCTACTCCTTGCTCAACGAAATGGACTCAACACCCCATATTAAACGCCTAAGAATGTACCTGACTAGTAAGTATCTTAAAACCTATGGATTGCTATGTCTCCGAAAGAGAATCAAGCATGTGTACAGGGGCATAAATGCAGCAGTGATAGGATTGGAGAGGTTCGGTGAGCAAATGAAGACCCTTTGAAGTCATATTGCATGGTACCCATTACACGGGTTTCAACTACCCAGGTTTAAGGTATTCTTCCTTCAGCTAAAACATGCATGTGGAACCTAGAGTATGATCAACCATGTGATCGGGAGACGTGTTCAAATATGTCTCAGTTTTCATACCCTGGTACTCGGGTGTAACATTCCAGATGCTTTACTAACACTCTCCCGACTTGGAGAGTCAGTCCCTTTAACCTCCTGTTTGGCCCAGTTTGCAATTTCTGCGGAAGATGAACAGGAATAGCGAGAACCAATGAGAGACTAGCTGGAGGTGTCTGGACGGGCAAATTTAACTCTCATTTCCCACCAGGAAGAGGAATTAACCAAAGGCTCAGCGTGCCGTGCCGGAACCAGATTAGGGCCTGAAGCCATCCTGCGGTGTTGCGGCCAGGTCACAAGAAAGCGAGTTGAAGAAAGGAACTCAGGGGCACTGGAATGCAAAAACCTGCAGAGTTATAAATGACAGCTATCGTCCAAAAATATACTGAAGTAAGGCTGCCAAGAGGACTTGAAAGCGGGGCAGAATTGCAGGAAACCGATTTCAGGAGGTAGACTGGAATTGCATTGAAAGCATAGGAAAAGAGGCAGAGCGTCCACAATGATGCACTTGGCCAAAAAGTGCGTATGTGTTTTTTCCTGAATATATTCAGGAAAAAACGCATACGCCCTTTTTGGCCAACCAAGCAAACTTGCAAAGGAAATCTGCACTACAATGAAGTCTCACTTCCCCCCGGTCAAAAGGGCCATCTGAAAAAAGTGTAAAATCCAGAAAGGCAGGACAGGCCATGGAGAACTGGGAGCCTTGTTATGCTGATGGGCGGGATGTAAATTGCCAACAGACACTCCGGAGAAGTGTATGGTGTTTCCTGAAACATCTAAAAAACAAAGCAACAGAGCCTAGGGCACTTCTACTTATGGTCCTATAGCTTAGGGAAATTAAAATAAAAAAGACACAGCCACCCCAAAGTTTGGGACGCCTCTGTTTACAAGAACCTCGTTTACCATACAAGTTCAGTATCACAGAAAGTGAAAAATGGATAAAGAACTTGTGGTACTTATGTACAAAGCAGTATCACTCAGCAATGAAATCTATGTCATCAGGCCCGTAGCAGCATAATGAGTGGATTCAGGTACGATGATTCTAACTGAAATAAGTCACACAGAAAAAGAAACATCATAAGATATCACTAATACACGGAATGTAAACTTGGCTACACAGGAACTGAATTCCAAAACAGAACAGGGTCTCAAATTTAGAAAACCAACTTATGCTTGCTTAAGGAGAAAGGTGAGTTGGGGTGCTGCATAAAACCAGAGATCGAAATGAGCACAGATAAAGTTCCTTAAGCCAAATATGGAATAGACAAGGGCTACTCCTTGCTCAACGAAATGGACTCAACACCCCATATTAAACGCCTAAGAATGTACCTGACTAGTAAGTATCTTAAAACCTATGGATTGCTATGTCTCCGAAAGAGAATCAAGCGTGTGTACAGGGGCATAAACGCAGCAGTGATAGGATTGGAGACGTTCGGTGAGCAAATGAAGACACTTTGAAGTCATATTGCATGGTACCCATTCCACGGGTTTCAACTTCCCAGGTTTAAGGTATTCTTCCTTCAGCTAAAACATGCATGTGGAACCTAGAGTATGATCAACGATGTGATCGGGAGACGTGTTCAAATATGTCTCAGTTTTCATACCCTGGGACTCGGGTGTAACATTCCAGATGCTTTACTAACACTCTCCCGACTTGGAGAGTCAGTCCCTTTAACCTCCTGTTTGGCCCAGTTTGTAATTTCTGCAGAAGATGAACAGAAATAGCGAGAACCAATGAGAGACTAGCTGGAGGTGTCTGGACGGGCAAATTTAACTCTCATTTCCCACCAGGAAGTGGAATTAACCAAAGGCTCAGCGTGCCGTGCCGCAACCAGATTAGGGCCTGAAGCCATCCTGCAGTGTTGCGGCCAGCTCACAAGAAAGCGTGTTGAAGAAAGGAGCTCAGGGGCACTGTAATTCACAAACCTGCAGAGTTATAAATGACAGCTATCGTCCAAAAATATACTGAAGTAAGGCTGCCAAGAGGACTTGAAAGCGGGGCAGAATTGCAGGAACCCGATTTCAGGAGGTAGACTGGAATTGCATTGAAAGCATAGGAAAAGAGGAAGAACGTCCACAATGATGCACTTGGCCAAAAAGGGCGTATGCGTTTTTTCCTGAATATATTCAGGAAAAAACGCATACGCTCTTTTTGGCCAACCAAGCAAGCTTGCAAAGGAAATCTGCACTACAATGAAGTCTCACTTCCCCCCGGTCAAAAGGGCCATCTGAAAAAAGTGTAAAATCCAGAAAGGCAGGACAGGCCATGGAGAACTGGGAGCCTTGTTATGCTGATGGGCGGGATGTAAATTGCCAACAGACACTCGGGAGAAGTGTATGGTGTTTCCTGAAACATCTAAAAAACAAAGCAACAGAGCCTAGGGCACTTCCACTTATGGTCCTATAGCTTAGGGAAATTAAAATCAAAAAGACACAGCCACCCCAAAGTTTGGGACGCCTCTGTTTACAAGAACCTCGTTTACAGTACAAGTTCAACATCGCAGAAAGTGAAAAATGGATAAAGAAGTTGTGGTATATACTTACAAAGCAATATCACTCAGCAATGAAATCTATGTCATCAGGCCCTTAGCAGCACAATGAGTGGATTCAGGTATTATGATTCTAACTGAAATAAGTCACACAGAAAAAGAAACATCATAAGGTATCAGTAATACACGGAATGTAAACTTGGCTACACAGGAACTGAATTACAGAACAGAACAGGGTCTCAAATTTAGAAATCCATCTTATGCTTGCTTCAGAGTAAAGGTGAGTTGGGGTGCTGCATAAAACCAGAGATTGAAATGAGCACAGATAAAGTTCCTTAAGCCAAATATGGAATAGACAAGAGCTACTCCTTGCTCAACGAAATGGACTCAACACCCCATATTAAACGCCTAAGAATGTACCTGACTAGTAAGTATCTTAAAACCTATGGATTGCTATGTCTCCAAAAGAGAATCAAGCGTGTGTACAGGGGCATAAACGCAGCAGTGATAGGATTGGAGAGGTTCGGTGAGCAAATGAAGACCCTTTGAAGTCATATTGCATGGTACCCATTACACGGGTTTCAACTACCCAGGTTTAAGGTATTCTTCCTTCAGCTAAAACATGCATGTGGAACCTAGAGTATGATCAACCATGTGATCGGGAGACGTGTTCAAATATGTCTCAGTTTTCATACCCTGGTACTCGGGTGTAACATTCCAGATGCTTTACTAACACTCTCCCGACTTGGAGAGTCAGTCCCTTTAACCTCCTGTTTGGCCCAGTTTGCAATTTCTGCGGAAGATGAACAGGAATAGCGAGAACCAATGAGAGACTAGCTGGAGGTGTCTGGACGGGCAAATTTAACTCTCATTTCCCACCAGGAAGAGGAATTAACCAAAGGCTCAGCGTGCCGTGCCGGAACCAGATTAGGGCCTGAAGCCATCCTGCGGTGTTGCGGCCAGGTCACAAGAAAGCGAGTTGAAGAAAGGAACTCAGGGGCACTGTAATGCAAAAACCTGCAGAGTTATAAATGACAGCTATCGTCCAAAAATATACTGAAGTAAGGCTGCCAAGAGGACTTGAAAGCGGGGCAGAATTGCAGGAAACCGATTTCAGGAGGTAGACTGGAATTGCATTGAAAGCATAGGAAAAGAGGCAGAGCGTCCACAATGATGCACTTGGCCAAAAAGGGCGTATGTGTTTTTTCCTGAATATATTCAGGAAAAAACGCATACGCCCTTTTTGGCCAACCAAGCAAACTTGCAAAGGAAATCTGCACTACAATGAAGTCTCACTTCCCCCCGGTCAAAAGGGCCATCTGAAAAAAGTGTAAAATCCAGAAAGGCAGGACAGGCCATGGAGAACTGGGAGCCTTGTTATGCTGATGGGCGGGATGTAAATTGCCAACAGACACTCGGGAGAAGTGTATGGTGTTTCCTGAAACATCTAAAAAACAAAGCAACAGAGCCTAGGGCACTTCTACTTATGGTCCTATAGCTTAGGGAAATTAAAATAAAAAAGACACAGCCACTCCAAAGTTTGGGACGCCTCTGTTTACAAGAACCTCGTTTACCATACAAGTTCAGTATCACAGAAAGTGAAAAATGGATAAAGAACTTGTGGTACTTATGTACAAAGCAGTATCACTCAGCAATGAAATCTATGTCATCAGGCCCGTAGCAACATAATGAGTGGATTCAGGTACGATGATTCTAACTGAAATAAGTCACACAGAAAAAGAAACATCATAAGATATCACTAATACACGGAATGTAAACTTGGCTACACAGGAACTGAATTCCAAAACAGAACAGGGTCTCAAATTTAGAAAACCAACTTATGCTTGCTTAAGGAGAAAGGTGAGTTGGGGTGCTGCATAAAACCAGAGATCGAAATGAGCACAGATAAAGTTCCTTAAGCCAAATATGGAATAGACAAGGGCTACTCCTTGCTCAACGAAATGGACTCAACACCCCATATTAAACGCCTAAGAATGTACCTGACTAGTAAGTATCTTAAAACCTATGGATTGCTATGTCTCCAAAAGAGAATCAAGCGTGTGTACAGGGGCATAAACGCAGCAGTGATAGGATTGGAGAGGTTCGGTGAGCAAATGAAGACCCTTTGAAGTCATATTGCATGGTACCCATTCCACGGGTTTCAAGTACCCAGGTTTAAGGTATTCTTCCTTCAGCTAAAACATGCATGTGGAACCTAGAGTATGATCAACCATGTGATTGGGAGACGTGTTCAAATATGTCTCAGTTTTCGTACCCTGGTACTCGGGTGCAACATTCCAGACGCTTTACTAACACTCTCCCGACTTGGAGAGTCAGTCCCTTTAACCTCCTGTTTGGCCCAGTTTGCAATTTCTGCGGAAGATGAACAGGAATAGGGAGAACCAATGAGAGACTAGCTGGAGGTGTCTGGACGGGCAAATTTAACTCTCATTTCCCACCAGGAAGAGGAAATAACCAAAGGCTCAGCGTGCCGTGCCGCAACCAGATTAGGGCCTGAAGCCATCCTGCGGTGTTGCGGCAAGGTCACAAGAAAGCGAGTTGAAGAAAGGAGCTCAGGGGCACTGTAATTCACAAACCTGCAGAGTTATAAATGACAGCTATCGTCCAAAAATATACTGAAGTAAGGCTGCCAAGAGGACTTGAAAGCGGGGCAGAATTGTAGGAAACCGATTTCAGGAGGTAGACTGGAATTGCATTGAAAGCATAGGAAAAGAGGCAGAACGTCCACAATGATGCACTTGGCCAAAAAGGGCGTATGCGTTTTTTCCTGAATATATTCAGGAAAAAACGCATACGCCCTTTTTGGCCAACCAAGCAAACTTGGAAAGGAAATCTGCACTACAATGAAGTCTCTCTTCCCCCCGTTCAAAAGGGCCATCTGAAAAAAGTGTAAAATCCCGAAAGGCAGGACAGGCCATGGAGAACTGGGAGCCTTGTTATGCTGATGGGAGGGATGTAAATTGCCAACAGACACTCGGGAGAAGTGTATGGTGTTTCCTGAAACATCTAAAAAACAAAGCAACAGAGCCTAGGGCACTTCCACTTATGGTCCTATAGCTTAGGGAAATTAAAATCAAATAGAAACAGCCACCTCAAAGTATGGAACGGCTCTGTTTACAAGAACCTCGTTTACAGTACAAGTTCAACATCGCAGAAAGTGAAAAATGGATAAAGAAGTTGTGGTATTTACTTACAAAGCAATATCACTCAGCAATGAAATCTATGTCATCAGGCCCTTAGCAGCACAATGAGTGGATTCAGGTACAATGATTCTATCTGAAATAAGTCACTCAGAAAAAGAAACATCATAAGATATCAGTAATACACGGAATGTAAACTTGGCTACACAGGAACTGAATTACAGAACAGAACAGGGTCTCAAATTTAGAAAACCAACTTATGCTTGCTTCAGAGTAAAGGTGAGTTGGGGTGCTGCATAAAACCAGAGATTGAAATGAGCACAGATAAAGTTCCTTAAGCCAAATATGGAATAGACAAGAGCTACTCATTGCTCAACGAAATGGACTCAACACCCCATATTAAACGCCTAAGAATGTACCTGACTAGTAAGTATCTTAAAACCTATGGATTGCTATGTCTCCAAAAGAGAATCAAGCGTGTGTACAGGGGCATAAACGCAGCAGTGATAGGATTGGAGAGGTTCGGTGAGCAAATGAAGACCCTTTGAAGTCATATTGCATGGTACCCATTACACGGGTTTCAACTACCCAGGTTTAAGGTATTCTTCCTTCAGCTAAAACATGCATGTGGAACCTAGAGTATGATCAACCATGTGATCGGGAGACGTGTTCAAATATGTCTCAGTTTTCATACCCTGGTACTCGGGTGTAACATTCCAGATGCTTTACTAACACTCTCCCGACTTGGAGAGTCAGTCCCTTTAACCTCCTGTTTGGCCCAGTTTGCAATTTCTGCGGAAGATGAACAGGAATAGCGAGAACCAATGAGAGACTAGCTGGAGGTGTCTGGACGGGCAAATTTAACTCTCATTTCCCACCAGGAAGAGGAATTAACCAAAGGCTCAGCGTGCCGTGCCGGAACCAGATTAGGGCCTGAAGCCATCCTGCGGTGTTGCGGCCAGGTCACAAGAAAGCGAGTTGAAGAAAGGAACTCAGGGGCACTGTAATGCAAAAACCTGCAGAGTTATAAATGACAGCTATCGTCCAAAAATATACTGAAGTAAGGCTGCCAAGAGGACTTGAAAGCGGGGCAGAATTGCAGGAAACCGATTTCAGGAGGTAGACTGGAATTGCATTGAAAGCATAGGAAAAGAGGCAGAGCGTCCACAATTATGCACTTGGCCAAAAAGGGCGTATGTGTTTTTTCCTGAATATATTCAGGAAAAAACGCATACGCCCTTTTTGGCCAACCAAGCAAACTTGCAAAGGAAATCTGCACTACAATGAAGTCTCACTTCCCCCCGGTCAAAAGGGCCATCTGAAAAAAGTGTAAAATCCAGAAAGGCAGGACAGGCCATGGAGAACTGGGAGCCTTGTTATGCTGATGGGCGGGATGTAAATTGCCAACAGACACTCGGGAGAAGTGTATGGTGTTTCCTGAAACATCTAAAAAACAAAGCAACAGAGCCTAGGGCACTTCTACTTATGGTCCTATAGCTTAGGGAAATTAAAATAAAAAAGACACAGCCACCCCAAAGTTTGGGACGCCTCTGTTTACAAGAACCTCGTTTACCATACAAGTTCAGTATCACAGAAAGTGAAAAATGGATAAAGAACTTGTGGTACTTATGTACAAAGCAGTATCACTCAGCAATGAAATCTATGTCATCAGGCCCGTAGCAGCATAATGAGTGGATTCAGGTACGATGATTCTAACTGAAATAAGTCACACAGAAAAAGAAACATCATAAGATATCACTAATACACGGAATGTAAACTTGGCTACACAGGAACTGAATTCCAAAACAGAACAGGGTCTCAAATTTAGAAAACCAACTTATGCTTGCTTAAGGAGAAAGGTGAGTTGGGGTGCTGCATAAAACCAGAGATCGAAATGAGCACAGATAAAGTTCCTTAAGCCAAATATGGAATAGACAAGGGCTACTCCTTGCTCAACGAAATGGACTCAACACCCCATATTAAACGCCTAAGAATGTACCTGACTAGTAAGTATCTTAAAACCTATGGATTGCTATGTCTCCAAAAGAGAATCAAGCGTGTGTACAGGGGCATAAACGCAGCAGTGATAGGATTGGAGAGGTTCGGTGAGCAAATGAAGACCCTTTGAAGTCATATTGCATGGTACCCATTCCACGGGTTTCAAGTACCCAGGTTTAAGGTATTCTTCCTTCAGCTAAAACATGCATGTGGAACCTAGAGTATGATCAACCATGTGATTGGGAGACGTGTTCAAATATGTCTCAGTTTTCGTACCCTGGTACTCGGGTGCAACATTCCAGACGATTTACTAACACTCTCCCGACTTGGAGAGTCAGTCCCTTTAACCTCCTGTTTGGCCCAGTTTGCAATTTCTGCGGAAGATGAACAGGAATAGGGAGAACCAATGAGAGACTAGCTGGAGGTGTCTGGACGGGCAAATTTAACTCTCATTTCCCACCAGGAAGAGGAAATAACCAAAGGCTCAGCGTGCCGTGCCGCAACCAGATTAGGGCCTGAAGCCATCCTGCGGTGTTGCGGCAAGGTCACAAGAAAGCGAGTTGAAGAAAGGAGCTCAGGGGCACTGTAATTCACAAACCTGCAGAGTTATAAATGACAGCTATCGTCCAAAAATATACTGAAGTAAGGCTGCCAAGAGGACTTGAAAGCGGGGCAGAATTGTAGGAAACCGATTTCAGGAGGTAGACTGGAATTGCATTGAAAGCATAGGAAAAGAGGCAGAACGTCCACAATGATGCATTTGGCCAAAAAGGGCGTATGCGTTTTTTCCTGAATATATTCAGGAAAAAACGCATACGCACTTTTTGGCCAACCAAGCAAACTTGGAAAGGAAATCTGCACTACAATGAAATCTCTCTTCCCCCCGTTCAAAAGGGCCATCTGAAAAAAGTGTAAAATCCCGAAAGGCAGGACAGGCCATGGAGAACTGGGAGCCTTGTTATGCTGATGGGAGGGATGTAAATTGCCAACAGACACTCGGGAGAAGTGTATGGTGTTTCCTGAAACATCTAAAAAACAAAGCAACAGAGCCTAGGGCACTTCCACTTATGGTCCTATAGCTTAGGGAAATTAAAATCAAATAGAAACAGCCACCTCAAAGTATGGAATGGCTCTGTTTACAAGAACCTCGTTTACAGTACAAGTTCAACATCGCAGAAAGTGAAAAATGGATAAAGAAGTTGTGGTATTTACTTACAAAGCAATATCACTCAGCAATGAAATCTATGTCATCAGGCCCTTAGCAGCACAATGAGTGGATTCAGGTATGATGATTCTAACTGAAATAAGTCACACAGAAAAAGAAACATCATAAGATATCAGTAATACACGGAATGTAAACTTGGCTACACAGGAACTGAATTACAGAACAGAACAGGGTCTCAAATTTAGAAAACCAACTTATGCTTGCTTAAGGGGAAAGGTGAGTTGGGGTCCTGCATAAAACCAGAGATTGAAATGAGCACAGATATAGTTCCTTAAGCCAAATATGGAATAGACAAGAGCTACTCCTTGCTCAACGAAATGGACTCAACACCCCATATTAAACGCCTAAGAATGTACCTGACTAGTAAGTATCTTAAAACCTATGGATTGCTATGTCTCCGAAAGAGAATCAAGCATGTGTACAGGGGCATAAACGCAGCAGTGATAGGATTGGAGAGGTTCGGTGAGCAAATGAAGACCCTTTGAAGTCATATTGCATGGTACCCATTCCACGGGTCTCAACTACCCAGGTTTAAGGTATTCTTCCTTCAGCTAAAACATGCATGTGGAACCCAGAGTATGTTCAACCGTGTGAATGGGAGACGTGTTCAAATATGTCTCAGTTTTCCTCCCCTGGTACTCGGGTGCAACATTCCAGACGCTTTACTAACACTCTCCCCACTTGGAGAGTCAGCGCCTTTAACCTCCTGTTTGGCCCAGTTTGCAATTTCTGCGGAAGATGAACAGGAATAGGGAGAACCAATGAGAGACTAGCTGGAGGTGTCTGGACGGGCAAATTTAACTGTCATTTCCCAACAGGAAGAGGAAATAACCAAAGGCTCTGCGTGCCGTTCCGGAATCAGATTAGGGCCTGAAGCCATCCTGCGGTGTTGCGGCCAGCTCACAAGAAAGCGAGTTGAAGAAAGGAGCTCAGGGGCACTGTAATTCACAAAGCTGCAGAGTTATAAATGACAGCTATCCTCCAAAAATATAGTGAAGTAAGGCTGCCAAGGGGACTTGAAAGCGGGGCAGAATTGCAGGAAACTGATTTCAGGAGGTAGACTGGAATTGCATTGAAAGCATAGGAAAAGAGGCAGAACGTCCACAATGATGCACTTGGCCAAAAAGGGCGTATGCGTTTTTTCCTGAATATATTCAGGAAAAAACGCATACGCACTTTTTGGCCAACCAAGCAAGCTTGCAAAGGAAATCTGCACTACAATGAAGTCTCACTTCCCCCCGGTCAAAAGGGCCATCTGAAAAAAGTGTAAAATCCAGAAAGGCAGGACAGGCCATGGAGAACTGGGAGCCTTGTTATGCTGATGGGCGGGATGTAAATTGCCAACAGACACTCGGGAGAAGTGTATGGTGTTTCCTGAAACATCTAAAAAACAAAGCAACAGAGCCTAGGGCACTTCCACTTATGGTCCTATAGCTTAGGGAAATTAAAATCAAAAAGACACAGCCACCCCAAAGTTTGGGACGCCTCTGTTTACAAGAACCTCGTTTACCGTACATTTCAGTATCACAGAAAGTGAAAAATGGATAAAGAAGTTGTGGTATTTACTTACAAAGCAATATCACTCAGCAATGAAATCTATGTCATCAGGCCCTTAGCAGCACAATGAGTGGATTCAGGTATGATGATTCTAACTGAAATAAGTCACACAGAAAAAGAAACATCATAAGATATCAGTAATACACGGAATGTAAACTTGGCTACACAGGAACTGAATTACAGAACAGAACAGGGTCTCAAATTTAGAAAACCAACTTATGCTTGCTTAAGGGTAAAGGTGAGTTGTGGTGCTGCATAAAACCAGAGATTGAAATGAGCACAGATAAAGTTCCTTAAGCCAAATATGGAATAGACAAGAGCTACTCCTTGCTCAATGAAATGGACTCAACACCCCATATTAAACGCCTAAGAATGTACCTGACTAGTAAGTATCTTAAAACCTATGGATTGCTATGTCTCCAAAAGAGAATCAAGCTTGTGTACAGGGGCATAAACGCAGCAGTGATAGGATTGGAGAGGTTCGGTGAGCAAATGAAGACCCTTTGAAGTCATATTGCATAGTACCCATTCCACGGGTCTCAACTACCCAGGTTTAAGGTATTCTTCCTTCAGCTAAAACATGCATGTGGAACCCAGAGTATGATCAACCGTGTGAATGGGAGACGTGTTCAAATATGTCTCAGTTTTCGTACCCTGGTACTCGGGTGCAACATTCCAGACGCTTTACTAACACTCTGCCAACTTGGAGAGTCATTCCGTTTAACCTCCTGTTTGGCCCAGTTTGCAATTTCTGCGGAAGATGAACAGGAATAGGGAGAACCAATGAGAGACTAGCTGGAGGTGTCTGGTCGGGCAAATTTAACTCTCATTTCCCACCAGGAAGAGGAATTAACCAAAGGCTCAGCATGCCTTGCCGGAACCAGATTAGGGCCTGAAGCCATCCTGCGGTGTTGCGGCCAGGTCACAAGAAAGCGAGTTGAAGAAAGGAGCTCAGGGGCACTGTAATTCACAAACCTGCAGAGTTATAAATGACAGCTATCGTCCAAAAATATACTGAAGTAAGGCTGCCAAGAGGACTTGAAAGCGGGGCAGAATTGCAGGAATCCGATTTCAGGAGGTAGACTGGAATTGCATTGAAAGCATAGGAAAAGAGGCAGAGCGTCCACAATGATGCACTTGGCCAGAAAGTGCGTATACATATTTTCCTGAATATATTCAGGAAAAAACGCATACGCCCTTTTTGGCCAACCAAGCAAGCTTGCAAAGGAAATCTGCACTACAATGAAGTCTCACTTCCCCCCGGTCAAAAGGGCCATCTGAAAAAAGTGTAAAATCCAGAAAGTCAGGACAGGCCATGGAGAACTGGGAGCCTTGTTATGCTGATGGGCGGGATGTAAATTGCCAACAGACACTCGGGAGAAGTGTATGGTGTTTCCTGAAACATCTAAAAAACAAAGCAACAGAGCCTAGGGCACTTCCACTTATGGTCCTATAGCTTAGGGAAATTAAAATCAAAAAGACACAGCCACCCCAAAGTTTGGGACGACTCTCTTTACAAGAACATCGTTTACCGTACAAGTTCAGTATCACAGAAAGTGAAAAATGGATAAAGAAATTGTGGTACTTACGTGCAATGCAGTATCACTCAGCAATGAAATCTATGTCATCAGGCCCGTAGCAGCACAATGAGTGGATTCAGGTATGATGATTCTAACTGAAATAAGTCACACAGATAAAGAAACATCATAAGGTATCAGTAATACACGGAATGTAAACTTGGCTACACAGGAACTGAATTACAGAACAGAACAGGGTCTCAAATTTAGAAATCCAACTTATGCTTGCTTAAGAGTAAAGGTGAGTTGGGGTGCTGCATAAAACCAGAGATTGAAATGAGCACAGATAAAGTTCCTTAAGCCAAATATGGAATAGACAAGAGCTACTCCTTGCTCAACAAAATGGACTCAACACCCCATATTAAATGCCTAAGAATGTACCTGACTAGTAAGTATCTTAAAACCTATGGATTGCTATGTCTCCAAAAGAGAATCAAGCGTGTGTACAGGGGCATAAATGCAGCAGTGATAGGATTGGAGAGGTTCGGTGAGCAAATGAAGACCCTTTGAAGTCATACTGCATGGTACCCATTACACGGGTCTCAACTCTCCAGGTTTAAGGTATTCTTCCTTCAGCTAAAACATGCATGTGGAACCCAGAGTATGATCAACTGTGTGAACGGGAGACGTGTTCAAATATGTCTCAGTTTTCCTCCCCTGGTACTCGGGTGCAACATTCCAGACGCTTTACTAACACTCTCACCACTTGGAGAGTCAGCGCCTTTAACCTCCTGTTTGGCCCAGTTTGCAATTTCTGCGGAAGATGAACAGGAATAGGGAGAACCAATGAGAGACTAGCTGGAGGTGTCTGGACGGGCAAATTTAACTCTCATTTCCCACCAGGAAGTGGAATTAACCAAAGGCTCAGCGTGCCGTGCGGGAACCAGATTAGGGCCTGAAGCCATCCTGCAGTGTTGCGGCCAGCTCACAAGAAAGCGTGTTGAAGAAAGGAGCTCAGGGGCACTGTAATTCACAAACCTGCAGAGTTATAAATGACAGCTATCGTCCAAAAATATACTGAAGTAAGGCTGCCAGGAGGACTTGAAAGCGGGGCAGAATTGCAGGAAACCAATTTCAGGAGGTAGACTGGAATTGCATTGAAAGCATAGGAAAAGAGGCAGAACGTCCACAATGATGCACTTGGCCAGAAAGTGCGTATACATTTTTTCCTGAATATATTCAGGAAAAAACGCATACGCCCTTTTTGGCCAACCAAGCAAGCTTGCAAAGGAAATCTGCACTACAATGAAGTCTCACTTCCCCCCGGTCAAAAGGGCCATCTGAAAAAAGTGTAAAATCCAGAAAGGCAGGACAGGCCATGGAGAACTGGGAGCCTTGTTATCCTGATGGGCAGGATGTAAATTGCCAACAGACACTCGGGAGAAGTGTATGGTGTTTCCTGAAACATCTAAAAAACAAAGCAACAAAGCCTAGGGCACTTCCACTTATGGTCCTATAGCTTAGGGAAATTCAAATCAAAAAGACACAGCCACTCCAAAGTTTGGGACGCCTCTGTTTACAAGAACCTCGTTTACAGTACAAGTTCAACATCGCAGAAAGTGAAAAATGGATAAAGAAATTGTGGTATATACTTACAAAGCAATATCACTCAGCAATGAAATCTATGTCATCAGGCCCTTAGCAGCACAATGAGTGGATTCAGGTATGATGATTCTAACTGAAATAAGTCACACAGAAAAAGAAACATCATAAGGTATCAGTAATACACGGAATGTAAACTTGGCTACACAGGAACTGAATTACAGAACAGAACAGGGTCTCAAATTTAGAAATCCAACTTATGCTTGCTTAAGAGTAAAGGTGAGTTGGGGTGCTGCATAAAACCAGAGATTGAAATGAGCACAGATAAAGTTCCTTAAGCCAAATATGGAATAGACAAGAGCTACTCCTTGCTCAACGAAATGGACTCAACACCCCATATTAAACGCCTAAGAATGTACCTGACTAGTAAGTATCTTAAAACCTATGGATTGCTATGTCTCCGAAAGAGAATCAAGCGTGTGTACAGGGGCATAAACGCAGCAGTGATAGGATTGGAGAGGTTCGGTGAGCAAATGAAGACCCTTTGAAGTCATATTGCATGGTACCCATTCCACGGGTTTCAACTACCCAGGTTTAAGGTATTCTTCCTTCAGCTAAAACATGCATGTGGAACCTAGAGTATGATCAACCATGTGATCGGGAGACGTTTTCAAATATGTCTCAGTTTTCATACCCTGGGACTCGGGTGTAACATTCCAGATGCTTTACTAACACTCTCCCGACTTGGAGAGTCAGTCCCTTTAACCTCCTGTTTGGCCCAGTTTGCAATTTCTGCGGAAGATGAACAGGAATAGCGAGAACCAATGAGAGAGTAGCTGGAGGTGTCTGGACGGGCAAATTTAACTCTCATTTCCCACCAGGAAGAGGAATTAACCAAAGGCTCAGCGTGCCGTGCCAGAATCAAATTAGGGCCTGAAGCCATCCTGCGGTGTTGCGGCCAGGTCACAAGAAAGCGAGTTGAAGAAAGGAGCTCAGGGGCACTGTAATTCACAAACTTGCAGAGTTATAAATGACAGCTATCGTCCAAAAATATACTGAAGTAAGGTTGCCAAGAGGACTTGAAAACGGGGCAGAATTGCAGGAAACCGATTTCAGGAGGTAGACTGGAATTGCATTGAAAGCATAGGAAAAGAGGCAGAACGTCCACAATGATGCACCTGGCCAAAAAGGGCGTATGCGTTTTTTCCTGAATATATTCAGGAAAAAACGCATACGCCCTTTTTGGCCAACCAAGCAAACTTGCAAAGGAAATCTGCACTACAGTGAAGTCTCACTTCCACCCGGTCAAAAGGACCATCTGAAAAAAGTGTAAAATCCAGAAAGGCAGGACAGGCCATGGAGAACTGGGAGCCTTGTTATGCTGATGGGTGGGATGTAAATTGCCAACAGACACTCGGGAGAAGTGTATGGTGTTTCCTGAAACATCTAAAAAACAAAGCAACAGAGCCTAGGGCACTTCCACTTATGGTCCTATAGCTTAGGGAAATTAAAATCAAAAAGACACAGCCACCCCAGAGTTTGGGACGCCTCTGTTTACAAGAACCTCGTTTACCGTACAAGTTCAGTATCACAGAAAGTGAAAAATGGATAAAGAAATTGTGGTATTTACTTACAAAGCAATATCACTCAGCAATGAAATCTATGTCATCAGGCCCTTAGCAGCACAATGAGTGGATTCAGGTATGATGATTCTAACTGAAATAAGTCACACAGAAAAAGAAACACCATAAGATATCAGTAATACACGGAATGTAAACTTGGCTACACACTAACTGAATTACAGAACAGAACAGGGTCTCAAATTTAGAAAACCAACTTATGCTTGCTTAAGGGGAAAGGTGAGTTGGGGTGCTGCATAAAACCAGAGATTGAAATTAGCACAGATAAAGTTCCTTAAGCCAAATATGGAATAGACAAGAGCTACTTCTTGCTCAACGAAATGGACTCAACACCCCATATTAAACGCCTAAGAATGTACCTGACTAGTAAGTATCTTAAAACCTATGGATTGCTATGTCTCCAAAAGAGAATCAAGCGTGTGTACAGGGGCATAAACGCAGCAGTGATAGGATTAGAGAGGTTCGGTGAGCAAAGGAAGACCCTTTGAAGTCATATTGCATGGTACCCATTCCACGGGTCTCAACTCTCCAGGTTTAAGGTATTCTTCCTTCAGCTAAAACATGCATGTGGAACCCAGAGTATGATCAACTGTGTGAACGGGAGACGTGTTCAAATATGTCTCAGTTTTCCTCCCCTGGTACTCGGGTACAACATTCCAGACGCTTTACTAACACTCTCCCCATTTGGAGTCAGCGCCTTTAACCTCCTGTTTGGCCCAGTTTGCAATTTCTGCGGAAGATGAACAGGAAAAGCGAGAACCAATGAGAGACTAGCTGGAGGTGTCTGGACGGGCAAATTTAACTCTCATTTCCCACCAGGAAGAGGAAATAACCAAAGGCTCAGCGTGCCGTGCCGGAACCAGATTAGGGCCTGAAGCCATCCAGCGATGTTGCGTCCAGATCAAAAGAAAGCGAGTTGAAGAAAGGAGCTCAGGGGCACTGTAATTCACAAACCTGCAGAGTTATAAATGACAGCTATCGTCCAAAAATATACTGAAGTAAGGCTGCCAAGAGGACTTGAAAGCGGGGCAGAATTGCAGGAAACCGATTTCAGGAGGTAGACTGGAATTGCATTGAAAGCATAGGAAAAGAGGCAGAACGTCCACAATGATGCACTTGGACATAAAGGGCATATGCGTTTTTTCCTGAATATATTCAGGAAAAAACGCATACGCCCTTTTTGGCCAACCAAGCAAGCTTGCAAAGGAAATCTGCACTACAATGCAGTCTCACGTCCCCCCGGTCAAAAGGGCCATCTGAATAAAGTGGAAAATCCAGAAAGGCAGGACAGGCCATGGAGAACTGGGAGCCTTGTTATGCTGATGGGTGGGATGTAAATTGCCAACAGACACTCGGGACAAGTGTATGGTGTTTCCTGAAACATCTAAGAAACAAAGCAACAGAGCCTAGGGCACTTCCACTTATGGTCCTATAGCTTAGGGAAATTAAAATCAAAAAGACACAGCCACCCCAAAGTTTGGGACGCCTCTGTTTACAAGAACCTCGTTTACCGTACAAGTTCAATATCACAGAAAGTGAAAAATGGATAAAGAACTTGTGGTACTTACGTACAATGCAGTATCACTCAGCAATGAAATCTATGTCATCAGGCCCGTAGCAGCATAATGAGTGGATTCATGTACGATGATTCTAACTGAAATAAGTCACACAGAAAAAGAAACATCATAAGATATCAGTAATACACGGAATGTAAACTTGGCTACACAGGAACTGAATTACAGAACAGAACAGGGTCTCAAATTTAGAAAATCAACTTATGCTTGCTTAAGGGGAAAGGTGAGTTGGGGTGCTGCATAAAACCAGAGATTGAAATGAGCATAGATAAAGTTCCTTAAGCCAAATATGGAATAGACAAGAGCTACTCCTTGCTCAACGAAATGGACTCAACACCGCATATTAAACGCCTAAGAATGTAACTGACTAGTAAGTATCTTAAAACCTATGGATTGCTATGTCTCCGAAAGAGAATCAAGCCTGTGTACAGGGGCATAAACGCAGCAGTGATAGGATTGGAGAGGTTCGGTGAGCAAATGAAGACCCTTTGAAGTCATATTGCATGGTACCCATTCCACGGGTCTCAACTCTCCAGGTTTAAGGTATTCTTCCTTCAGCTAAAACATGCATGTGGAACCGAGAGTATGATCAACCATGTGATCGGGAGACGTGTTCAAATATGTCTCAGTTTTCGTACCCTGGTACTCGGGTGCAACATTCCAGACGCTTTACTAACACTCTCCCCACTTGGAGAGTCAGTCCCTTTAACCTCCTATTTGGCCCAGTTTGCAATTTCTGTGGAAGACGAACAGGAATAGCGAGAACCAATGAGAAACTAGCTGGAGGTGTCTGGCCGGGCAAATTTAACTCTCATTTCCCACCAGGCAGAGGAAATAACCAAAGGCTCAGCGTGCCGTGCCGGAACCAGATTAGGGCCTGAAGCCATCCTGCGGTGTTGCGGCCAGCTCACAAGAAAGCGAGTTGAAGAAAGGAGCTCAGGGGCACTGTAATTCACAAACCTGCAGAGTTATAAATGACAGCTATCGTCCAAAAATATACTGAAGTAAGGCTGCCAAGAGGACTTGAAAGCGGGGCAGAATTGCAGGAAACAGATTTCAGGAGGTAGACTGGAATTGCATTGAAAACATAGGAAAAGAGGCAGAACGTCCACAATGATGCACTTGGCCAAAAAGGGCGTATGCGTTTTTTCCTGAATATATTCAGGAAGAAACGCATACGCCCTTTTTGGCCAACCAAGCAAGCTTGCAAAGGAAATCTGCACTACAATGAAGTCTCACTTCCACCCCGGTCAAAAGGGCCATCTGAAAAACGTGTAAAATCCAGAAAGGCAGGACAGGCCATGGAGAACTGGGAGCCTTGTTATGCTGATAGGCGGGATGTAAATTGCCAACAGACACTCGGGAGAAGTGTATGGTGTTTCCTGAAACATCTAAGAAACAAAGCAACAGAGCCTAGGGCACTTCCACTTATGGTCCTATAGCATAGGGAAATTAAAATCAAAAAGACACAGCCACCCCAAAGTTTGGGAAACCTCTGTTTACAAGAACCTCGTTTACCGTACAAGTTCAATATCACAGAAAGTGAAAAATGGATAAAGAACTTGTGGTACTTAGGTACAATGCAATATCACTCAGCAATGAAATCTATGTCATCAGACCCTTAGCAGCACAATGAGTGGATTCAGGTATGATGATTCTAACTGAAATAAGTCACACAGAAAAAGAAACATCATAAGATATCAGTAATACACGGAATGTAAACTTGGCTACACAGGAACTGAATTACAGAACAGAACAGGGTCTCAAATTCAGAAAACCAACTTATGCTTGCTTAAGGGGAAAGGTGAGTTGGGGTTCTGCATAAAACCAGAGATTGAAATGAGCACAGATAAAGTTCCTTAAGCCAAATATGGAATACACAAGAGCTACTCCTTGCTCAACGAAACGGACTCAACACCGCATATTAAACGCCTAAGAATGTACCTGACTAGTAAGTATCTTAAAACCTATGGATTGCTCTGTCACCGAAAGAGAATCAAGCATGTGTACAGGGGCATAAACGCAGCAGTGATAGGATTGGAGAGGTTCGGTGAGCAAATGAAGACCCTTTGAAGTCATATTGCATGGTACCCATTCCACGGGTTTCAACTACCCAGGTTTAAGGTATTCTTCCTTCAGCTAAAACATGCGTGTGGAACCTAGAGTATGATCAACCATGTGATCGGGAGACGTGTTCAAATATGTCTCAGTTTTCGTACCCTGGTACTCGTGTGCAATATTCCAGATGCTTTACTAACACTCTCCTGACTTGGAGAGTCAGTCCCTTTAACCTCCTGTTTGGCCCAGTTTGCAATTTCTGCGGAAGATGAACAGGAATAGTGAGAACCAATGAGAGACTAGCTGGAGGTGTCTGGACGGGCAAATTTAACTCTCATTTCCCACCAGAAAGAGGAATTAACCAAAGGCTCAGCGTGCCATGCCGGAACCAGATTAGGGCCTGAAGCCATCCTGTGGTGTTGCAGCCAGGTCACAAGAAAGCGAGTTGAAGAAAGGAGCTCAGGGCCACTGTAATGCACAAACCTGCAGAGTTATAAATGACAGCTATCGTCCAAAAATATACTGAAGTAAGGCTGCCAAGAGGACTTGAAAGCGGGGCAGAATTGCAGGAAACCGATTTCAGCAGGTAGACTGGAATTGCATTGAAAGCATAGGAAAAGAGGCAGAACGTCCACAATGATGCACTTGGCCAAAAAGTGCGTATGCGTTTTTCCTGAATATATTCAGGAAAAAACACATACGCCCTTTTTGGCCAACCAAGCAAGCTTGCAAAGGAAATCTGCACTACAATGAAGTCTCACTTCCCCCCCGGTCAAAAGGGCCATCTGAAAAAAGTGTAAAATCCAGAAAGGCAGGACAGGCCATGGAGAACTGGGAGCCTTGTTATGCTGATGGGCGAGATGTAAATTGCCAACAGACACTCTGGAGAAGTGTATGGTGTTTCCTGAAACATCTAAAAAACAAAGCAACAGAGCCTAGCGCACTTTCACTTATTGTCCTATAGCTTAGGGAAATTAAAATCAAAAAGACACAGCCACCCCAAAGTTTGGAATGGCTCTGTTTACAAGAACCTCATTTACAGTACAAGTTCAACATCTCAGAAAGTGAAAAATGGATAAAGATGTTGTGGTATTTACTTACAAAGCGATATCACTCAGCAATGAAATCTATGTCATCAGGCCCTTAGCAGCACAATGAGTGGATTCAGGTATGATGATTCTAACTGAAATAAGTCACACAGAAAAAGAAACATCATAAGATATCAGTAATACACGGAATGTAAACTTGGTTACACAGGAACTGAATTCCAAAACAGAACAGGGTCTCAAATTTAGAAATCCAACTTATGCTTGCTTAAGGGGAAAGGTGAGTTGGGGTGCTGCATAAAACCAGAGATTGAAATGAGCACAGATAAAGTTCCTTAAGCCAAATATGGAATAGACAAGAGCTACTCCTTGCTCAACGAAATGGACTCAACACCCCATATTAAACGCCTAAGAATGTACCTGACTAGTAAGTATCTTAAAACCTATGGATTGCTATGTCTCCGAAAGAGAATCAAGCGTGTGTACAGGGGCATAAACGCAGCAGTGATAGGATTGGAGAGGTTCGGTGAGCAAATGAAGACCCTTTGAAGTCATATTGCATTGTACCCATTCCACGGGTCTCAACTCTCCAGGTTTAAGGTATTCTTCCTTCAGCTAAAACATGCATGTGGAACCGAGAGTATGATCAACCATGTGATCGGGAGACGTGTTCAAATATGTCTCAGTTTTCGTTCCCTGGTACTCGGGTGCAACATTCCATACGCTTTACTAACACTCTCCCCACTTGGAGAGTCAGTCCCTTTAACCTCCTGTTTGGCCCAGTTTGCAATTTCTGCGGAAGATGAACAGGAATAGGGAGAACCAATGAGAGACTAGCTGGAGGTGTCTGGCCGGGCAAATTTAACTCTCATTTCCCACCAGGCAGAGGAAATAACCAAAGGCTCAGCGTGCCGTGCCGGAACCAGATTACGGCCTGAAGCCATCCTGCGGTGTTGCGGCCAGCTCACAAGAAAGCGAGTTGAAGAAAGGAGCTCAGGGGCACTGTAATTCACAAACTTGCAGAGTTATAAATGACAGCTATCGTCCAAAAATATACTGAAGTAAGGCTGCCAAGAGGACTTGAAAGCGGGGCAGAATTGCAGGAAACAGATTTCAGGAGGTAGACTGGAATTGCATTGAAAGCATAGGAAAAGAGGCAGAACGTCCACAATGATGCACTTGGCCAAAAAGGGCGTATGCGTTTTTTCCTGAATATATTCAGGAAAAAACGCATACGCCCTTTTTGGCCAAAAAAGCAAGCTTGCAAAGGAAATCTGCACTACAATGAAGTCTCACTTCCCCCCCGGTCAAAAGGGCCATCTGAAAAAAGTGTAAAATCCAGAAAGGCAGGACAGGCCATGGAGAACTGGGAGCCTTGTTATGCTGATGGGCGGGATGTAAATTGCCAACAGACACTCGGTACAAGTGTATGGTGTTTCCTGACACATCTAAAAAACAAAGCAACAGAGCCTAGGGCACTTCCACTTATGGTCCTATAGCTTAGGGAAATTCAAATCAAAAAGACACAGCCACCCCAAAGTTTGGGACGCCTCTGTTTACAAGAACCTCGTTTACCGTACAAGTTCAATATCACAGAAAGTGAAAAATGGATAAAGAACTTGTGGTACTTAGGTACAATGCAATATCACTCAGCAATGAAATCTATGTCATCAGACCCTTAGCAGCACAATGAGTGGATTCAGTTATGATGATTCTAACTGAAATAAGTCACACAGAAAAAGAAACATCATAAGATATCAGTAATACACGGAATGTAAACTTGGCTACACAGGAACTGAATTACAGAACAGAACAGGGTCTGAAATTTAGAAAACCAACTTATGCTTGCTTAAGGGGAAAGGTGAGTTGGGGTGCTGCATAAAACCAGAGATTGAAATGAACACAGATAAAGTTCCTTAAGCCAAATATGGAATAGACAAGAGCCACTCCTTGCTCAAAGAAATGGACTCAACACCCCATATTAAACGCCTAAGAATGTACCTGACTAGTAAGTATCTTAAAACCTATGGATTGCTATGTCTCCAAAAGAGAATCAAGCGTGTGTACAGGGGCATAAACGCAGCAGTGATAGGATTGGAGAGGTTCGGTGAGCAAATGAAGACCCTTTGAAGTCATATTGCATGGTACCCATTCCACGGGTCTCAACTCTGCAGGTTTAAGGTATTCTTCCTTCAGCTAAAACATGCATGTGGAACCCAGAGTATGATCAACAGTGTGAACGGGAGACGTGTTCAAATATGTCTCAGTTTTCCTCCCCTGGTACTCAGGTGTAACATTCCAGACGCTTTACTAACACTCTCCCCACTTGGAGAGTCAGCGCCTTTAACCTCCTGTTTGGCCCAGTTTGCAATTTCTGCGGAAGATGAACAGGAATAGCGAGAACCAATGAGAGACTAGCTGGAGGTGTCTGGACGGGCAAATTTAACTCTCATTTCCCACCAGGAAAAGGAAATAACCAAAGGCTCAGCGTGCCGTGCCGGAACCAGATTAGGGCCTGAAGCCATCCTGCGGTGTTGCGGGCAGCTCACAAGAAAGCGAGTTGAAGAAAGGAACTCAGGGGCACTGTAATTCACAAACCTGCAGAGTTATAAATGACAGCTATCGTCCAAAAATATACTGAAGTAAGGCTGCCAAGAGGACTTGAAAGCGGGGCAGAATTGCAGGAAACCGATTTCAGGAGGTAGACTGGAATTGCATTGAAAGCATAGGAAAAGAGGCAGAACGTCCACAATGATGCACTTGGCCAAAAAGTGCGTATGCGTTTTTTCCTGAATATAT
The DNA here is from genome assembly GCF_964374135.1 of Grampus griseus. Classification (NCBI taxonomy): domain Eukaryota; kingdom Metazoa; phylum Chordata; class Mammalia; order Artiodactyla; family Delphinidae; genus Grampus; species Grampus griseus. Next base: position 170,476 of record NW_028133065.1, read on the forward strand.
TCAGGAAAAAACGCATACGCCCTTTTTGGCCAACCAAGCAAGCTTGCAAAGGAAATCTGCACTACAATGAAGTCTCACTTCCCCCGGTCAAAAGGGCCATCTGGAAAAAGTGTAAAATCCAGAAAGGCAGGACAGGCCATGGAGAACTGGGAGCCTTGTTATGCTGATGGGAGGGATGTAAATTGCCAACAGACACTCGGTACAAGTGTATGGTGTTTCCTGACACATCTAAAAAACAAAGCAACAGAGCCTAGGGCACTTCCACTTATGGTCCTATAGCTTAGGGAAATTAAAATCAAAAAGACACAGCCACCCCAAAGTTTGGGACGCCTCTGTTTACAAGAACCTCATTTACCGTACAAGTTCAATATCACAGAAAGTGAAAAATGGATAAAGAACTTGTGGTACTTACGTACAATGCAGTATCACTCAGCAATGAAATCTATGTCATCAGGCCCGTAGCAGCATAATGAGTGGATTCATGTATGATGATTCTAACTGAAATAAGTTACACAGAAAAAGAAACATCATAAGATATCAGTAATACACGGAATGTAAACTTGGCTACACAGGAACTGAATTACAGAACAGAACAGGGTCTCAAATTTAGAAAATCAACTTATGCTTACTTAAGGGTAAAGGTGAGTTGAGGTGCTGCATAAAACCAGAGATTGAAATGAGCACAGATAAAGTTCCTTAAGCCAAATATGGAATAGACAAGAGCTACTCCTTGCTCAACGAAATGGACTCAACACCGCATATTAAACGCCTAAGAATGTACCTGACTAGTAAGTATCTTAAAACCTATGGATTGCTATGTCTCCGAAAGAGAATCAAGCATGTGTACAGGGGCATAAACGCAGCAGTGATAGGATTGGAGAGGTTCGGTGAGCAAATGAAGACCCTTTGAAGTCATATTGCATGGTACCCATTCCACGGGTCTCAACTCTCCAGGTTTAAGGTATTCTTCCTTCAGCTAAAACATGCATGTGGAACCCAGAGTATGATCAACCATGTGATCGGGAGACGTGTTCAAATATGTCTCAGTTTTCATACCCTGGTACTCGGGTACAACATTCCAGACGCTTTACTAACACTCTCCCCACTTGGAGAGTCAGCGCCTTTAACCTCCTGTTTGGCCCAGTTTGCAATTTCTGCGGAAGATGAACAGGAATAGCGAGAACTAATGAGAGACTAGCTGGAGGTGTCTGGACGGGCAAATTTAACTCTCATTTCCCACCAGGAAGAGGAAATAACCAAAGGCTCAGCGTGCCATGCCGGAACCAGATTAGGGCCTGAAGCCATCCTGCGGTGTTGCGGCCAGCTTAAAAGAAAGCGAGTTGAAGAAAGGAGATCAGGGGCACTGTAATTCACAAACCTACAGTTATAAATGACAGCTATCGTCCAAAAATATACTGAAGTAAGGCTGCCAAGAGGACTTGAAAGCGGGGCAGAATTGCAGGAAACCGATTTCAGGAGGTAGACTGGAATTGCATTGAAAGCATAGGAAAAGAGGCAGAGCGTCCACAATGATGCACTTGGCCAAAAAGGGCGTATGCGTTTTTTCCTGAATATATTCAGGAAAAAACGCATACGCACTTTTTGGCCAACCAAGCAAGCTTGCAAAGGAAATCTGCACTACAATGAAGTCTCACTTCCCCCCGGTCAAAAGGGCCATCTGAAAAAAGTGTAAAATCCAGAAATGCAGGACAGGCCATGGAGAACTGGGAGCCTTGTTATGCTGATGGGCGGGATGTAAATTGCCAACAGACACTCAGGAGAAGTGTATGGTGTTTCCTGAAACATCTAAAAAACAAAGCAACAGAGCCTAGGGCACTTCCATTTATGGTCCTATAGCTTAGGGAAATTAAAATCAAGAAGACACAGCCACCGCAAAGTTTGGGATGCCTCTGTTTACAAGAACCTCGTTTACAGTCCAAGTTCAACATCGCAGAAAGTGAAAAATGGATAAAGAAGTTGTGGTATTTACTTACAAAGCAATATCACTCAGCAATGAAATCTATGTCATCAGGCCCTTAGGAGCACAATGAGTGGATTCAGGTATAATGATTCTAACTGAAATAAGTCACACAGAAAAAGAAACATCATAAGGTATCAGTAATACACGGAATGTAAACTTGGCTACACAGGAACTGAATTACAGAACAGAACAGGGTCTCAAATTTAGAAAACCAACTTATGCTTGCTTAAGGGGAAAGGTGAGTTAGGGTGCTGCATAAAACCAGAGATTGAAATGATCACAGATAAATTTCCTTAAGCCAAATATGGAATAGACAAGAGCTACTCCTTGCTCAACGAAATGGACTCAACACCGCATATTAAACGCCTAAGAATGTACCTGACTAGTAAGTATCTTAAAACCTATGGATTGCTATGTCTCCGAAAGAGAATCAAGCATGTGTACAGGGGCATAAACGCAGCAGTGATAGGATTGGAGAGGTTCGGTGAGCAAATGAAGACCCTTTGAAGTCATATTGCATGGTACCCATTCCACGGGTTTCAACTACCGAGGTTTAAGGTATTCTTCCTTCAGCTAAAACATGCATGTGGAACATAGAGTATGATCAACCATGTGATCAGGAGACGTGTTCAAATATGTCTCTGTTTTCGTACCCTGGTACTCGGGTGCAACATTCCAGACGCTTTACTAACACTCTCCCAACTTGGAGAGTCAGTCCCTTTAACCTCCTGTTTAGCCCAGTTTGCAATTTCTGCGGAAGATGAACAGGAATAGCGAGAACCAATGAAAGACTACCTGGAGGTGTCTGGACGGGGAAATTTAACTCTCATTTCCCACCAGGAAGAGGAATTAACCAAAGGCTCAGTGTGACGTGCCGAAACCAGATTAGGGCCTGAAGCCATCCTGCGGTGTTGCGGCCAGGTCACAAGAAAGCGAGTTGAAGAAAGGAGTTCAGGGGCACTGTTATTCACAAACCTGCAGAGTTATAAATGACAGCTATCGTCCAAAAATATACTGAAGTAAGGCTGCCAAGAGGACTTGAAAGCGGGGCAGAATTGCAGGAAACCGATTTCAGGAGGTAGACTGGAATTGCATTGAAAGCATAGGAAAAGAGGCAGAACGTCCACAATGATGCACTTGGCCAAAAAGGGCGTATGCGTTTTTTCCTGAATATATTCAGGAAAAAACGCATACGCCCTTTTTGGCCAACCAAGCAAACTTGTAAAGGAAATCTGCACTACAATGAAGTCTCACTTCCCCCCGGTCAGAAGGACCATCTGTAAAAAGTGTAAAATCCAGAAAGGCAGGACAGGCCATGGAGAACTGGGAGCCTTGTTATGCTGATGGGCGGGATGTAAATTGCCAACAAACACTCGGGAGAAGTGTATGGTGTTTCCTGAAACATCTAAAAAACAAAGCAACAGAGCCTAGGGCACTTCCACTTATGGTCCTATAGCTTAGGGAAATTAAAATCAAAAAGACACAGCCACCCCAAAGTTTGGGACGCCTCTGTTTACAAGAACCTCATTTACCGTACAAGTTCAATATCACAGAAAGTGAAAAATGGATAAAGAACTTGTGGTACTTACGTACAATGCAGTATCACTCAGCAATGGAATCTATTTCATCAGGCCCGTAGCAGCACAATGAGTGAATTCAGGTACGATGATTCTAACTGAAATAAGTCACACAGAAAAAGAAACATCATAAGGTATCACTAATGCACGGATTGTAAACTTGGCTACACAGGAACTGAATTACAGAACAGAACAGGGTCTCAAATTTAGAAAACCAACTTATGCTTGCTTAAGGGGAAAGGTGAGTTGGGGTGCTGCATAAAACCAGAGATTGAAATGAGCACAGATAAAGTTCCTTAAGCCAAATATGGAATAGACAAGAGCTACTCCTTGCTCAACGAAATGGACTCAACACCGCATATTAAACGCCTAAGAATGTACCTGACTAGTAAGTATCTTAAAACCTATGGATTGCTATGTCTCCAAAAGAGAATCAAGCGTGTGTACAGGGGCATAAACGCAGCAGTGATAGGATTGGAGAGGTTCGGTGAGCAAATGAAGACCCTTTGAAGTCATATTGCATGGTACCCATTACACGAGTCTCAAATCTCCAGGTTTAAGGTATTCTTCCTTCAGCTAAAACATGCATGTGGAACCCAGAGTATGATCAACCGTGTGAACGGGAGACGTGTTCAAATATGTCTCAGTTTTCCTCCCCTGGTACTCGGGTGCAACATTCCAGACGCTTTACTAACACTCTCCCGACTTGGAGAGTCAGTCCCTTTAACCTCCTGTTTGGCCCAGTTTGTAATTTCTGCGGAAGATGAACAGGAATAGGGAGAACCAATGAGAGACTAGCTGGAGGTGCCTGAGCGGGCAAATTTAACTCTCATTTCCCACCAGGAAGAGGAAATAACCAAAGGCTCATTGTGCCGTGCCGGAACCAGATTAGGGCCTGAAGCCATCCTGCGGTGTTGCGGCCAGCTCAAAAGAAAGCGAGTTGAAGAAAGGAGCTCAGGGGCACTGTAATTCACAAACCTGCAGTTATAAATGACAGCTATCGTCCAAAAATATACTGAAGTAAGGTTGCCAAGAGGACTTGAAAGCGGGGCAGAATTGCAGGAAACCGATTTCAGGAGGTAGACTGGAATTGCATTTCAAGCATAGGAAAAGAGGCAGAACGTCCACAATGATGCACTTGGCTGAAAAGGGCGTATGCGTTTTTTCCTGAATATATTCAGGAAAAAACGCATACGCACTTTTTGGCCAACCAAGCAAGCTTGCAAATGAAATCTGCACTACAATGAAGTCTCACTTCCCCCCGGTCAAAAGGGCCATCTGAAAAAAGTGTAAAATCCAGAAAGGCAGGACAGGCCATGGAGAACTGGGAGCCTTGTTATGCTGATGGGCGGGATGTAAATTGTCAACAGACACTCGGGAGAAGTGTATGGTGTTTCCTGAAACATCTAAAAAACAAAGCAACAGAGCCTAGGGCACTTCCACTTATGGTCCTATAGCTTAGGGAAATTAAAATCAAAAAGACACAGCCACCCCAATGTATGGAACGGCTCTGTTTTCAAGAACCTCGTTTACAGTACAAGTTCAACATCACAGAAAGTGAAAAATGGATAAAGAATTTGTGGTATTTACTTACAAAGCAATATCACTCAGCAATGAAATCTATGTCATCAGGCCCTTAGCAGCACAATGAGTGGATTCAGGTATGATGATTCTAACTGAAATAAGTCACACAGAAAAAGAAACATCATAAGATATCAGTAATACACGGAATGTAAACTTGGCTACACAGGAACTGAATTACAGAACAGAACAGGGTCTCAAATTTAGAAAACCAACTTATGCTTGCTTAAGGGGAAAGGTGAGTTGGGGTGCTGCATAAAACCAGAGATTGAAATGAGCACACATAAATTTCCTTAAGCCAAATATGGAATAGACAAGAGCTACTCCTTACTCAACGAAATGGGCTCAACACCGCATATTAAACACCTAAGAATGTACCTGACTAGTAAGTATCTTAAAACCTATGGATTGCTATGTCTCCAAAAGAGAATCAAGCATGTGTACAGGGGCATAAACGCAGCAGTGATAGGATTGGAGAGGTTCGGTGAGCAAATGAAGACCCTTTGAAGTCATATTGCATGGTACCCATTCCACGGGTTTCAACTACCCAGGTTTAAGGTATTCTTCCTTCAGCTAAAACATGCATGTGGAACCCAGAGTATGATCAACCATGTGAACGGGAGACGTGTTCAAATATGTCTCAGTTTTCCTCCCCTGGTACTCGGGTGCAACATTCCAGACGCTTTACTAACACTCTCCCCACTTGGAGAGTCAGTGCCTTTAACCTCCTGTTTGGCCCAGTTTGCAATTTCTGCGGAAGATGAACAGGAATAGGGAGAACCAATGAGAGACTAGCTGGAGGTGTCTGGACGGGCAAATTTAACTCTCATTTCCCACCAGGAAGTGGAATTAACCAAAGGCTCAGCGTGCCGTGCCGGAACCAGATTAGGGCCTGAAGCCATCCTGCAGTGTTGCGGCCAGCTCACAAGAAAGCGTGTTGAAGAAAGGAGCTCAGGGGCACTGTAATTCACAAACCTGCAGAGTTATAAATGACAGCTATCGTCCAAAAATATACTGAAGTAAGGCTGCCAAGAGGACTTGAAAGCGGGGCAGAATTGCAGGAAACCGATTTCAGGAGGTAGACTGGAATTGCATTGAAAGCATAGGAAAAGAGGCAGAACGTCCACAATGATGCACTTGGCCAAAAGTGCGTATGCATTTTTTCCTGAATATATTCAGGAAAAAATGCATACGCCCTTTTCGGCCAACCAAGCAAGCTTGCAAAGGAAATCTGCACTACAATGAAGTCTCACTTCCCCCGGTCAAAAGGGCTATCTGAAAAAAATGTAAAATCCAGAAAGGCAGGACAGGCCATGGAGAACTGGGAGCCTTGTTATGCTGATGGGCGGGATGTAAATTGCCAACAGCCACTTGGAAGAAGTGTATGGTGTTTCCTGAAACATCTAAAAAACAAAGCAACAGAGCCTAGGGCACTTCCACTTATGGTCCTATAGCATAGGGAAACTATAATCAAAAAGACACAGCCACTCCAAAGTTTGGGACGCCTCTATTTACAAGAACCTCGTTTACCGTACAAGTTCAATATCACAGAAAGTGAAAAATGGATAAAGAACTTGTGGTACTTACGTACAATGCAGTATCACTCAGCAATGAAATCTATGTCATCAGGCCCGTAGCAGCATAATGAGTGGATTCAGGTACGATGATTCTAACTGAAATAAGTCACACAGAAAAAGAAACATCATAAGATATCACTAATACACGGAATGTAAACGTGGCTACACAGGAACTGAATTCCAAAACAGAACAGGGTCTCAAATTTAGAAAACCAACTTATGCTTGCTTAAGGGGAAAGGTGAGTTGGGGTCCTGCATAAAACCAGAGATTGAAATGAGCACAGATAAAGTTCCTTAAGCCAAATATGGAATAGACAAGAGCTACTCCTTGCTCAACAAAATGGACTCAACACCCCATAGTAAACGCCTAAGAATGTACCTGACTAGTAAGTATCTTAAAACCTATGGATTGCTATGTCTCCGAAAGAGAATCAAGCGTGTGTACAGGGGCATAAACGCAGCAGTGATAGGATTGGAGAGGTTCGGTGAGCAAATGAAGACACTTTGAAGTCATATTGCATGGTACCCATTCCACGGGTTTCAACTTCCCGGGTTTAAGGTATTCTTCCTTCAGCTAAAACATGCATGTGGAACCTAGAGTATGATCAACGATGTGATCGGGAGACGTGTTCAAATATGTCTCAGTTTTCATACCCTGGGACTTGGGTGTAACATTCCAGATGCTTTACTAACACTCTCCCGACTTGGAGAGTCAGTCCCTTTAACCTCCTGTTTGGCCCAGTTTGTAATTTCTTCAGAAGATGAACAGAAATAGCGAGAACCAATGAGAGACTAGCTGGAGGTGTCTGGACGGGCAAATTTAACTCTCATTTCCCACCAGGAAGTGGAATTAACCAAAGGCTCAGCGTGCCGTGCCGCAACCAGATTAGGGCCTGAAGCCATCCTGCAGTGTTGCGGCCAGCTCACAAGAAAGCGTGTTGAAGAAAGGAGCTCAGGGGCACTGTAATTCACAAACCTGCAGAGTTATAAATGACAGCTATCGTCCAAAAATATACTGAAGTAAGGCTACCAAGAGGACTTGAAAGCGGGGCAGAATTGCAGGAAACCGATTTCAGGAGGTAGACTGGAATTGCATTGAAAGCATAGGAAAAGAGGAAGAACGTCCACAATGATGCACTTGGCCAAAAAGGGCGTATGCGTTTTTTCCTGAATATATTCAGGAAAAAACGCATACGCCCTTTTTGGCCAACCAAGCAAGCTTGCAAAGGAAATCTGCACTACAATGAAGTCTCACTTCCCCCCGGTCAAAAGGGCCATCTGAAAAAAGTGTAAAATCCAGAAAGGCAGGACAGGCCATGGAGAACTGGGAGCCTTGTTATGCTGATGGGCGGGATGTAAATTGCCAACAGACACTCGGGAGAAGTGTATGGTGTTTCCTGAAACATCTAAAAAACAAAGCAACAGAGCCTAGGGCACTTCCACTTATGGTCCTATAGCTTAGGGAAATTAAAATCAAAAAGACACAGCCACCCCAAAGTTTGGGACGCCTCTGTTTACAAGAACCTCGTTTACCATACAAGTTCAGTATCACAGAAAGTGAAAAATGGATAAAGAACATGTGGTACTTATGTACAAAGCAGTATCACTCAGCAATGAAATCTATGTCATCAGGCCCGTAGCAGCATAATGAGTGGATTCAGGTACGATGATTCTAACTGAAATAAGTCACACAGAAAAAGAAACATCATAAGATATCACTAATACACGGAATGTAAACTTGGCTACACAGGAACTGAATTCCAAAACAGAACAGGGTCTCAAATTTAGAAAACCAACTTATGCTTGCTTAAGGGGAAAGGTGAGTTGGGGTGCGGCATAAAACCAGAGATCGAAATGAGCACAGATAAAGTTCCTTAAGCCAAATATGGAATAGACAAGGGCTACTCCTTGCTCAACGAAATGGACTCAACACCCCATATTAAAAGCCTAAGAATGTACCTGACTAGTAAGTATCTTAAAACCTATGGATTGCTATGTCTCCAAAAGAGAATCAAGCGTGTGTACAGGGGCATAAACGCAGCAGTGATAGGATTGGAGAGGTTCGGTGAGCAAATGAAGACCCTTTGAAGTCATATTGCATGGTACCCATTCCACGGGTTTCAAGTACCCAGGTTTAAGGTATTCTTCCTTCAGCTAAAACATGCATGTGGAACCTAGAGTATGATCAACCATGTGATTGGGAGACGTGTTCAAATATGTCTCAGTTTTCGTACCCTGGTACTCGGGTGCAACATTCCAGACGCTTTACTAACACTCTCCCGACTTGGAGAGTCAGTCCCTTTAACCTCCTGTTTGGCCCAGTTTGCAATTTCTGCGGAAGATGAACAGGAATAGGGAGAACCAATGAGAGACTAGCTGGAGGTGTCTGGACGGGCAAATTTAACTCTCATTTCCCACCAGGAAGAGGAAATAACCAAAGGCTCAGCGTGCCGTGCCGGAACCAGATTAGGGCCTGAAGCCATCCGGCGGTTTTGTGGCAAGGTCACAAGAAAGCGAGTTGAAGAAAGGAGCTCAGGGGCACTGTAATTCACAAACCTGCAGAGTTATAAATGACAGCTATCGTCCAAAAATATACTGAAGTAAGGCTGCCAAGAGGACTTGAAAGCGGGGCAGAATTGCAGGAAACCGATTTCAGGAGGTAGACTGGAATTGCATTGAAAGCATAGGAAAAGAGGCAGAACGTCCACAATGATGCACTTGGCCAAAAAGGGCGTATGCGTTTTTTCCTGAATATATTCAGGAAAAAACGCATACGCCCTTTTTGGCCACCCAAGCAAACTTGGAAAGGAAATCTGCACTACAATGAAGTCTCTCTTCCCCCCGTTCAAAAGGGACATCTGAAAAAAGTGTAACATCCCGAAAGGCAGGACAGGCCATGGAGAACTGGGAGCCTTGTTATGCTGATGGGAGGGATGTAAATTGCCAACAGACACTCCGGAGAAGTGTATGGTGTTTCCTGAAACATCTAAAAAACAAAGCAACAGAGCCTAGGGCACTTCCACTTATGGTCCTATAGCTTAGGGAAATTAAAATCAAATAGAAACAGCCACCCCAAAGTATGGAACGGCTCTGTTTACAAGAACGTCGTTTACAGTAAAAGTTCAACATCGCAGAAAGTGAAAAATGGATAAAGAAGTTGTGGTATTTACTTACAAAGCAATATCACTCAGCAATGAAATCTATGTCATCAGGCCCTTAGCAGCACAATGAGTGGATTCAGGTACAATGATTCTAACTGAAATAAGTCACACAGAAAAAGAAACATCATAAGATATCAGTAATACACGGAATGTAAACTTGGCTACACAGGAACTGAATTCCAAAACAGAACAGGGTCTCAAATTTAGAAAACCAACTTATGCTTGCTTAAGGGGAAAGGTGAGTTGGGGTGCTGCATAAAACCAGAGATTGAAATGAGCACAGATATAGTTCCTTAAGCCAAATATGGAATAGACAAGAGCTACTCCTTGCTCAACGAAATGGACTCAACACCCCATATTAAACGCCTAAGAATGTACCTGACTAGTAAGTATCTTAAAACCTATGGATTGCTATGTCTCCGAAAGAGAATCAAGCATGTGTACAGGGGCATAAACGCAGCAGTGATAGGATTGGAGAGGTTCGGTGAGCAAATGAAGACCCTTTGAAGTCATATTGCATTGTACCCATACCACGGGTCTCAACTACCCAGGTTTAAGGTATTCTTCCTTCAGCTAAAACATGCATGTGGAACCCAGAGTATGATCAACCATGTGAACGGGAGACGTGTTCAAATATGTCTCAGTTTTCCTCCCCTGGTACTCGGGTGCAACATTCCAGACGCTTTACTAACACTCTCCCCACTTGGAGAGTCAGCGCCTTTAACCTCCTGTTTGGCCCAGTTTGCAATTTCTGCGGAAGATGAACAGGAATAGGGAGAACCAATGAGAGACTAGCTGGAGGTGTCTGGACGGGCAAATTTAACTCTCATTTCCCAACAGGAAGAGGAAATAACCAAAGGCTCTGCGTGCCGTTCCGGAATCAGATTAGGGCCTGAAGCCATCCTGCGGTGTTGCGGCCAGCTCACAAGAAAGCGAGTTGAAGAAAGGAGCTCAGGGGCACTGTAATTCACAAACCTGCAGAGTTATAAATGACAGCTATCCTCCAAAAATATAGTGAAGTAAGGCTGCCAAGGGGACTTGAAAGCGGGGCAGAATTGCAGGAAACTGATTTCAGGAGGTAGACTGGAATTGCATTGAAAGCATAGGAAAAGAGGCAGAACGTCCACAATGATGCACTTGGCCAAAAAGTGCGTATGCGTTTTTTCCTGAATATATTCAGGAAAAAACGCATACGCACTTTTTGGCCAACCAAGCAAGCTTGCAAAGGAAATCTGCACTACAATGAAGTCTCACTTCCCCCTGGTCAAAAGGGCCATCTGAAAAAAGTGTAAAATCCAGAAAGGCAGGACAGGCCATGGAGAACTGGGAGCCTTGTTATGCTGATGGGCGGGATGTAAATTGCCAACAGACACTCGGGAGAAGTGTATGGTGTTTCCTGAAACATCTAAAAAACAAAGCAACAGAGCCTAGGGCACTTCCACTTATGGTCCTATAGCTTAGGGAAATTAAAATCAAAAAGACACAGCCACCCCAAAGTTTGGGACGCCTCTGTTTACAAGAACCTCGTTTACCGTACATTTCAGTATCACAGAAAGTGAAAAATGGATAAAGAAGTTGTGGTATTTACTTACAAAGCAATATCACTCAGCAATGAAATCTATGTCATCAGGCCCTTAGCAGCACAATGATTGGATTCAGGTATGATGATTCTAACTGAAATAAGTCACACAGAAAAAGAAACATCATAAGATATCAGTAATACACGGAATGTAAACTTGGCTACACAGGAACTGAATTACAGAACAGAACAGGGTCTCAAATTTAGAAAACAAACTTATGCTTGCTTAAGGGTAAAGGTGAGTTGTGGTGCTGCATAAAACCAGAGATTGAAATGAGCACAGATAAAGTTCCTTAAGCCAAATATGGAATAGACAAGAGCTACTCCTTGCTCAATGAAATGGACACAACACCCCATATTAAACGCCTAAGAATGTACCTGACTAGTAAGTATCTTAAAACCTATGGATTGCTATGTCTCCAAAAGAGAATCAAGCTTGTGTACAGGGGCATAAACGCAGCAGTGATAGGATTGGAGAGGTTCGGTGAGCAAATGAAGACCCTTTGAAGTCATATTGCATGGTACCCATTCCACGGGTTTCAACTACCGAGGTTTAAGGTATTCTTCCTTCAGCTAAAACATGCATGTGGAACCTAGAGTATGATCAACCATGTGATCGGGAGACGTGTTCAAATATGTCTCAGTTTTCGTACCCTGGTACTCGGGTGCAACATTCCAGACGCTTTACTAACACTCTCCCAACTTGGAGAGTCAGTCCCTTTAACCTCCTGTTTGGCCCAGTTTGCAATTTCTGCGGAAGATGAACAGGAATAGCGAGAACCAATGAAAGACTACCTGGAGGTGTCTGGACGGGGAAATTTAACTCTCATTTCCCACCAGGAAGAGGAATTAACCAAAGGCTCAGTGTGCCGTGCCGAAACCAGATTAGGGCCTGAAGCCATCCTGCGGTGTTGCGGCCAGGTCACAAGAAAGCGAGTTGAAGAAAGGAGTTCAGGGGCACTGTAATTCACAAACCTGCAGAGTTATAAATGACAGCTATCGTCCAAAAATATACTGAAGTAAGGCTGCCAAGAGGACTTGAAAGCGGGGCAGAATTGCAGGAAACCGATTTCAGGAGGTAGACTGGAATTGCATTGAAAGCATAGGAAAAGAGGCAGAACGTCCACAATGATGCACTTGGCCAAATAGGGCGTATGCGTTTTTTCCTGAATATATTCAGGAAAAAACGCATACGCCCTTTTTGTCCAACCAAGCAAACTTGTAAAGGAAATCTGCACTACAATGAAGTCTCACTTCCCCCCGGTCAGAAGGACCATCTGTAAAAAGTGTAAAATCCAGAAAGGCAGGACAGGCCATGGAGAACTGGGAGCCTTGTTATGCTGATGGGCGGGATGTAAATTGCCAACAAACACTCCGGAGAAGTGTATGGTGTTTCCTGAAACATCTAAAAAACAAAGCAACAGAGCCTAGGGCACTTCCACTTATGGTCCTATAGCTTAGGGAAATTAAAATCAAAAAGACACAGCCACCCCAAAGTTTGAGACGCCTCTGTTTACAAGAACCTCGTTTACCGTACAAGTTCAATATCACAGAAAGTGAAAAATGGATAAAGAACTTGTGGTACTTACGTACAATGCAGTATCACTCAGCAATGAAATCTATGTCATCAGGTCCGTAGCAGCACAATGAGTGGATTCAGGTACAATGATTCTAACTGAAATAAGTCACACAGAAAAAGAAACATCATAAGATATCACTAATACACGGAATGTAAACTTGGCTACACAAGAACTGAATTCCAAAACAGAACAGGGTCTCAAATTCAGAAAACCAACTTATGCTTGCTTAAGGGGAAAGGTGAGTTGGGGTGCTGCATAAAACTGGAGATTGAAATGAGCACAGATAAAGTTCCTTAAGCCAAATATGGAATAGACAAGAGCTACTCCTTGCTCAACGAAATGGACACAACACTGCATATTAAACGCCTAAGAATGTACCTGACTAGTAAGTATCTTAAAACCTATGGATTGCTATGTCTCCAAAAGAGAATCAAACGTGTGTACAAGGGCATAAACGCAGCAGTGATAGGATTGGAGAGGTTCGGTGAGCAAATGAAGACCCTTCAAAGTCATATTGCATGGTACCCATTACAAGGGTCTCAACTACCCAGGTTTAAGGTATTCTTCCTTCAGCTAAAACATGCATGTGGAACCCAGAGTATGATCAACCATGTGAACGGGAGACGTGTTCAAATATGTCTCAGTTTTCCTCCCCTGGTACTCGGGTGCAACATTCCAGACGCTTTACTAACACTCACCCCACTTGGAGAGTCAGCGCCTTTAACCTCCTGTTTGGCCCAGTTTGCAATTTCTGTGGAAGATGAACAGGAATAGCGAGAACAAATGAGAGACTAGCTGGAGGTGTCTGGACGGGCAAATTTAACTCTCATTTCCCACCAGGAAGAGGAAATAACCAAAGGCTCATTGTGCCGTGCCGGAACCAGATTAGGGCCTGAAGCCATCCTGCGGTGTTGCGGCCAGCTCAAAAGAAAGCGAGTTGAAGAAAGGAGCTCAGGGGCACTGTAATTCACAAACCTGCAGTTATAAATGACAGCTATCGTCCAAAAATATACTGAAGTAAGGTTGCCAAGAGGACTTGAAATCGGGGCAGAATTGCAGGAAACCGATTTCAGGAGGTAGACTGGAATTGCATTTCAAGCATAGGAAAAGAGGCAGAACGTCCACAATGATGCACTTGGCTAAAAAGGGCGTATGCGTTTTTTCCTGAATATATTCAGGAAAAAACGCATACGCCCTTTTTGGCCAACCAAGCAAGCTTGCAAAGGAAATCTGCACTACAATGAAGTCTCACTTCCCCCCGGTCAAAAGGGCCATCTGAAAAAAGTGTAAAATCCAGAAAGGCAGGACAGGCCATGGAGAACTGGGAGCCTTGTTATGCTGATGGGCGGGATGTAAATTGTCAACAGACACTCGGGAGAAGTGTATGGTGTTTCCTGAAACATCTAAAAAACAAAGCAACAGAGCCTAGGGCACTTCCACTTATGGTCCTATAGCTTAGGGAAATTAAAATCAAAAAGACACAGCCACCCCAATGTATGGAATGGCTCTGTTTTCAAGAACCTCGTTTACAGTACAAGTTCAACATCACAGAAAGTGAAAAATGGATAAAGAATTTGTGGTATTTACTTACAAAGCAATATCACTCAGCAATGAAATCTATGTCATCAGGCCCTTAGCAGCACAATGAGTGGATTCAGGTATGATGATTCTAACTGAAATAAGTCACACAGAAAAAGAAACATCATAAGATATCAGTAATACACGGAATGTAAACTTGGCTACACAGGAACTGAATTACAGAACAGAACAGGGTCTCAAATTTAGAAAACCAACTTATGCTTGCTTAAGGGGAAAGGTGAGTTAGGGTGCTGCATAAAACCAGAGATTGAAATGAGCACAGATAAATTTCCTTAAGCCAAATATGGAATAGACAAGAGCTACTCCTTACTCAACGAAATGGGCTCAACACCGCATATTAAACACCTAAGAATGTACCTGACTAGTAAGTATCTTAAAACCTATGGATTGCTATGTCTCCGAAAGAGAATCAAGCATGTGTACAGGGGAATAAATGCAGCAGTGATAGGATTGGAGAGGTTCGGTGAACAAATGAAGACCCTTTGAAGTCATATTGCATGGTACCCATTCCACGGGTCTCAACTACCCAGGTTTAAGGTATTCTTCCTTCAGCTAAAACATGCATGTGGAACCCAGAGTATGATCAACCGTGTGAATGGGCGACGTGTTCAAATATGTCTCAGTTTTCCTCCCCTGGTACTCGGGTGCAACATTCCAGACGCTTTACTAACACTCTCCCCACTTGGAGAGTCAGTCCCTTTAACCTCCTGTTTGGCCCAGTTTGCAATTTCTGCGGAAGATGAACAGGAATAGGGAGAACCAATGAGAGACTAGCTGGAGGTGTCTGGACGGGCAAATTTAACTCTCATTTCCCACCAGGAAGTGGAATTAACCAAAGGCTCAGCGTGCCGTGCCGGAACCAGATTAGGGCCTGAAGCCATGCTGCAGTGTTGCGGCCAGCTCACAAGAAAGCGTGTTGAAGAAAGGAGCTCAGGGGCACTGTAATTCACAAACCTGCAGAGTTATAAATGACAGCTATCGTCCAAAAATATACTGAAGTAAGGCTGCCAAGAGGACTTGAAAGCGGGGCAGAATTGCAGGAAACCGATTTCAGGAGGTAGACTGGAATTGCATTGAAAGCATAGGAAAAGAGGCAGAACGTCCACAATGATGCACTTGGCCAAAAGTGCGTATGCGTTTTTTCGTGAATATATTCAGGAAAAAATGCATACGCCCTTTTCGGCCAACCAAGCAAGCTTGCAAAGGAAATCTGCACTACAATGAAGTCTCACTTCCCCCGGTCAAAAGGGCTATCTGAAAAAAATGTAAAATCCAGAAAGGCAGGACAGGCCATGGAGAACTGGGAGCCTTGTTATGCTGATGGGCGGGATGTAAATTGCCAACAGCCACTTGGAAGAAGTGTATGGTGTTTCCTGAAACATCTAAAAAACAAAGCAACAGAGCCTATGGCACTTCCACTTATGGTCCTATAGCATAGGGAAACTATAATCAAAAAGACACAGCCACTCCAAAGTTTGGGACGCCTCTATTTACAAGAACCTCGTTTACCGTACAAGTTCAATATCACAGAAAGTGAAAAATGGATAAAGAACTTGTGGTACTTACATACAATGCAGTATCACTCAGCAATGAAATCTATGTCATCAGGCCCGTAGCAGCATAATGAGTGGATTCAGGTACGATGATTCTAACTGAAATAAGTCACACAGAAAAAGAAACATCATAAGATATCACTAATACACGGAATGTAAATGTGGCTACACAGGAACTGAATTCCAAAACAGAACAGGGTCTCAAATTTAGAAAACCAACTTATGCTTGCTTAAGGGGAAAGGTGAGTTGGGGTCCTGCATAAAACCAGAGATTGAAATGAGCACAGATAAAGTTCCTTAAGCCAAATATGGAATAGACAAGAGCTACTCCTTGCTCAACAAAATGGACTCAACACCCCATATTAAACGCCTAAGAATGTACCTGACTAGTAAGTATCTTAAAACCTATGGATTGCTATGTCTCCGAAAGAGAATCAAGCGTGTGTACAGGGGCATAAACGCAGCAGTGATAGGATTGGAGAGGTTCGGTGAGCAAATGAAGACACTTTGAAGTCATATTGCATGGTACCCATTCCACGGGTTTCAACTTCCCAGGTTTAAGGTATTCTTCCTTCAGCTAAAACATGCATGTGGAACCTAGAGTATGATCAACGATGTGATCGGGAGACGTGTTCAAATATGTCTCAGTTTTCATACCCTGGGACTCGGGTGTAACATTCCAGATGCTTTACTAACACTCTCCCGACTTGGAGAGTCAGTCCCTTTAACCTCCTGTTTGGCCCAGTTTGTAATTTCTGCAGAAGATGAACAGAAATAGCGAGAACCAATGAGAGACTAGCTGGAGGTGTCTGGACGGGAAATTTAACTCTCATTTCCCACCACGAAGTGGAATTAACCAAAGGCTCAGCGTGCCGTGCCGCAACCAGATTAGGGCCTGAAGCCATCCTGCAGTGTTGCGGCCAGCTCACAAGAAAGCGTGTTGAAGAAAGGAGCTCAGGGGCACTGTAATTCACAAACCTGCAGAGTTATAAATGACAGCTATCGTCCAAAAATATACTGAAGTAAGGCTGCCAAGAGGACTTGAAAGCGGGGCAGAATTGCAGGAAACCGATTTCAGGAGGTAGACTGGAATTGCATTGAAAGCATAGGAAAAGAGGAAGAACGTCCACAATGATGCACTTGGCCAAAAAGGGCGTATGCGTTTTTTCCTGAATATATTCAGGAAAAAACGCATACGCCCTTTTTGGCCAACCAAGCAAGCTTGCAAAGGAAATCTGCACTACAATGAAGTCTCACTTCCCCCCGGTCAAAAGGGCCATCTGAAAAAAGTGTAAAATCCAGAAAGGCAGGACAGGCCATGGAGAACTGGGAGCCTTGTTATGCTGATGGGCGGGATGTAAATTGCCAACAGACACTCGGGAGAAGTGTATGGTGTTTCCTGAAACATCTAAAAAACAAAGCAACAGAGCCTAGGGCACTTCCACTTATGGTCCTACAGCTTAGGGAAATTAAAATCGAAAAGACACAGCCACCCCAAAGTTTGGGACGCCTCTGTTTACAAGAACCTCGTTTACAGTACAAGTTCAACATCGCAGAAAGTGAAAAATGGATAAAGAAGTTGTGGTATATACTTACAAAGCAATATCACTCAGCAATGAAATCTATGTCATCAGGCCCTTAGCAGCACAATGAGTGGATTCAGGTATTATGATTCTAACTGAAATAAGTCACACAGAAAAAGAAACATCATAAGGTATCAGTAATAAACGGAATGTAAACTTGGCTACACAGGAACTGAATTACAGAACAGAACAGGGTCTCAAATTTAGAAATCCAACTTATGCTTGCTTCAGAGTAAAGGTGAGTTGGGGTGCTGCATAAAACCAGAGATTGAAATGAGCACAGATAAAGTTCCTTAAGCCAAATATGGAATAGACAAGAGCTACTCCTTGCTCAACGAAATGGACTCAACACCCCATATTAAACACCTAAGAATGTACCTGACTAGTAAGTATCTTAAAACCTATGGATTGCTATGTCTCCGAAAGAGAATCAAGCTTGTGTACAGGGGCATAAACGCAGCAGTGATAGGATTGGAGAGGTTCGGTGAGCAAATGAAGACCCTTTGAAGTCATATTGCATGGTACCCATTCCACGGGTTTCAACTACCCAGGTTTAAGGTATTCTTCCTTCAGCTAAAACATGCATGTGGAACCTAGAGTATGATCAACCATGTGATCGGGAGACGTGTTCAAATATGTCTCAGTTTTCATACCCTGGTACTCGGGTGTAACATTCCAGATGCTTTACTAACACTCTCCCGACGTGGAGAGTCAGTCCCTTTAACCTCCTGTTTGGCCCAGTTTGCAATTTCTGCGGAAGATGAACAGGAATAGCGAGAACAAATGAGAGACTAGCTGGAGGTGTCTGGACGGGCAAATTTAACTCTCATTTCCCACCAGGAAGAGGAAATAACCAAAGGCTCAGCGTGCCGTGCCGGAACCAGATTAGGGCCTGAAGCCATCCTGCGGTGTTGCGGCCAGGTCACAAGAAAGCGAGTTGAAGAAAGGAACTCAGGGGCACTGTAATGCAAAAACCTGCAGAGTTATAAATGACAGCTATCGTCCAAAAATATACTGAAGTAAGGCTGCCAAGAGGACTTGAAAGCGGGGCAGAATTGCAGGAAACCGATTTCAGGAGGTAGACTGGAATTGCATTGAAAGCATAGGAAAAGAGGCAGAGCGTCCACAATGATGCACTTGGCCAAAAAGGGCGTATGCGTTTTTTCCTGAATATATTCAGGAAAAAACGCATACGCCCTTTTTGGCCAACCAAGCAAACTTGCAAAGGAAATCTGCACTACAATGAAGTCTCACTTCCCCCCGGTCAAAAGGGCCATCTGAAAAAAGTGTAAAATCCAGAAAGGCAGGACAGGCCATGGAGAACTGGGAGCCTTGTTATGCTGATGGGCGGGATGTAAATTGCCAACAGACACTCGGGAAAAGTGTATGGTGTTTCCTGAAACATCTAAAAAACAAAGCAACAGAGCCTAGGGCACTTCTACTTATGGTCCTATAGCTTAGGGAAATTAAAATAAAAAAGACACAGCCACCCCAAAGTTTGGGACGCCTCTGTTTACAAGAACCTCGTTTACCATACAAGTTCAGTATCACAGAAAGTGAAAAATGGATAAAGAACTTGTGGTACTTATGTACAAAGCAGTATCACTCAGCAATGAAATCTATGTCATCAGGCCCGTAGCAGCATAATGAGTGGATTCAGGTATGATGATTCTAACTGAAATAAGTCACACAGAAAAAGAAACATCATAAGATATCACTAATACACGGAATGTAAACTTGGCTACACAGGAACTGAATTCCAAAACAGAACAGGGTCTCAAATTTAGAAAACCAACTTATGCTTGCTTAAGGGGAAAGGTGAGTTGGGGTGCTGCATAAAACCAGAGATCGAAATGAGCACAGATAAAGTTCCTTAAGCCAAATATGGAATAGACAAGGGCTACTCCTTGCTCAACGAAATGGACTCAACACCCCATATTAAACGCCTAAGAATGTACCTGACTAGTAAGTATCTTAAAACCTATGGATTGCTATGTCTCCAAAAGAGAATCAAGCGTGTGTACAGGGGCATAAACGCAGCAGTGATAGGATTGGAGAGGTTCGGTGAGCAAATGAAGACCCTTTGAATTCATATTGCATGGTACCCATTACACGGGTCTCAACTCTCCAGGTTTAAGGTATTCTTCCTTCAGCTAAAACATGCATGTGGAACCCAGAGTATGATCAACCGTGTGATTGGGAGACGTGTTCAAATATGTCTTAGTTCTCGTCCCCTTGTACTCGGGTGCAACATTCAGACGCTTTACTGACACTCTCCCGACTTGGAGAGTCAGTGCATTTAACATCCTGTTTGGCCCAGTTTGCAAATTCTGTGGAAGATGAACAGGAATAGGGAGAACCAATGAGAGACTAGCTGGAGGTGTCTGGACGCGCAAATTTAACTCTCATTTCCCACCAGGAAGAGGAATTAACCAAAGGCTCAGCGTGCCGTGCCGGAACTAGATTAGGGCCTGTAGCCATCCTGCGGTGTTGCGGCCAGCTCACAAGAAAGCGAGTTGAAGAAAGGAGTTCAGGGGCACTGTAATTCACAAACCTGCAGAGTTATAAATGACAGCTATCGTCCAAAAATATACTGAAGTAAGGCTGCCAAGAGGACTTGAAAGCGGGGCAGAATTGCAGGAAACCGATTTCAGGAGGTAGACTGGAATTGCATTGAAAGCATAGGAAAAGAGGCAGAAGGTCCACAATGATGCACTTGGCCTAAAAGGGCGTATGCGTTTTTTCCTGAATGTATTCAGGAAAAAACGCATACGCTCTTTTTGGCCAACCAAGCAAACTTGCAAAGGAAATCTGCACTACAATGAAGTCTCACTTCCCCCCAGTCAAAAGGGCCATCTGAAAAAAGTGTAAAATCCAGAAAGGCAGGACAGGCCATGGAGAACTGGGAGCCTTGTTATGCTGATGGGCGGGATGTAAATTGCCAACAGACACTCGGGAGAAGTGTATGGTGTTTCCTGAAACATCTAAAAAACAAAGCAACAGAGCCTAGGGCACTTCCACTTATGGTCCTATAGCTTAGGGAAATTAAAATCAAAAAGACACAGCCACCCCAAAGTTTGGGACGCCTCTGTTTACAAGAACCTCGTTTACCGTACAAGATCAATATCACAGAAAGTGAAAAATGGATAAAGAACTTGTCGTACTAATATACAATGCAGTATCACTCAGCAATGAAATCTATGTCATCAGGCCCGTAGCAGCATAATGAGTGGATTCAGGTACGATGATTCTAACTGAAATAAGTCACACAGAAAAAGAAACATCATAAGATATCACTAATACACGGAATGTAACCTTGGCTACACAGGAACTGAATTACAGAAAAGAACAGGGTCTCAAATTTAGAAAACCAACTTATGCTTGCTTAAGGGTAAAGGTGAGTTGGTGTGCTGCATAAAACCAGAGATTGAAATGAGCACAGATAAAGTTCCTTAAGCCAAATATGGAATAGACAAGAGCTACTCCTTGCTCAACGAAATGGACTCAACACCGCATATTAAACGCCTAAGAATGTATCTGACTAGTAAGTATCTTAAAACCTATGGATTGCTATGTCTCCGAAAGAGAATCAAGCATGTGTACAGGGGCATAAACGCAGCAGTGATAGGATTGGAGAGGTTCGGTGAGCAAATGAAGACCCTTTGAAGTCATATTGCATGGTACCCATTCCACGGGTCTCAACTCTCCAGGTTTAAGGTATTCTTCCTTCAGCTAAAACATGCATGTGGAACCCAGAGTATGATCAACCGTGTGAACGGGAGACGTGTTCAAATATGTCTCAGTTTTCCTCCCCTGGTACTCGGGTGCAACATTCCAGACGCTTTACTAACACTCTCCCGACTTGGAGAGTCAGTCCCTTTAACCTCCTGTTTGGCCCAGTTTGCAATTTCTGCGGAAGATGAACAGGAATAGCGAGAACCAATGAGAGACTAGCTGGAGGTGTCTGGACGGGCAAATTTAACTCTCATTTCCCACCAGGAAGAGGAAATAACCAAAGGCTCAGCGTGCCGTGCCGGAACCAGATTAGGGCCTGAAGCCATCCTGCGGTGTTGCGGCCAGGTCACAAGAAAGCGAGTTGAAGAAAGGAGCTCAGGGGCACTGTAATTCACAAACCTGCAGAGTTATAAATGACAGCTATCGTCCAAAAATAGACTGAAGTAAGGCTGCCAAGAGGACTTGAAAGCGGGGCAGAATTGCAGGAAACCGATTTCAGGAGGTAGACTGGAATTGCATTGAAAGCATAGGAAAAGAGGCAGAACGTCCACAATGATGCACTTGGCCAAAAAGGGCGTATGCGTTTTTTCCTGAATATATTCAGGAAAAAACGCATACGCCCTTTTTGGCCAACCAAGCAAGCTTGCAAAGGAAATCTGCACTACAATGAAGTCTCACTTCCCCCCGGTCAAAAGGGCCATCTGAAAAAAGTGTAAAATCCAGAAAGGCAGGACAGGCCATGGAGAACTGGGAGCCTTGTTATGCTGATGGGCGGGATGTACATTGCCAACAGACACTCGGGAGAAGTGTATGGTGTTTTCTGAAACACCTAGAAAACAAAGCAACAGAGCCAAGGGCACTTCCACTTATGGTCCTATAGCTTAGGGAAATTAAAATCAAAAAGACACAGCCACTCCAAAATTTGGGACGGCTCTTTTTACAGAAATCTCTTCTACGGCACAAGTTAAATATCCCAGAGAGCAAATAATGGATAAAGAAGTTGCGGTACTTATGTACAACAGAATACCACTCAGCAATGAAATCTATGTCACCAGGCCCGTGCCAGCATAATGAGTGGATTGAGGCACGATGATTCTAAGTGAAATAAGTCACACAGAAAAAGAAACATCATAAGGTATCAGTAATACACGGAATGTGAACTTGGCTACACATGAACTGAATTCCAAAACAGAACAGGGTCTCAAGTTTAGAAAACCAACTTATGCCTGCTTAAGGGGGAAGGTGAGTTGGGGTGCTGCATGAAAGCAGAGTTTGAAATTAGCACAGATACCGTTCCATAAGCCAAATATGTAATAGACAAGACCTACCCCTTGCTCAACGAAATGGATTCAACAATGAGGTATCACCTCACACCTGGTAGAATAGGCATCATAGAAAATCTACAAACAAAAAATGCTGGAAAGGGTGTGGCGAAAAGGAACCCTCTTCCAGTATTGTTGGGAATATAAATTGATACAGTCATTATGGAGAACAATATGGAATTTCTTAAGAAACTAACAATAGAATTACCATATGATACAGCAATCCCAGTACTGGACATATACCCAGACAAAACCATAAATCAAAAAGAGTCATTCACCGCAATGTTCATTGCATCACTATTTACAATATCGAGGTAATGGAAGCAACCTAAATGCCCACAGACAGACGAATGCATAAAGCTGTGGTACATATATAAAATGGAATATTACTAAGCCATGAAAAGGAATGAAATTGGGTCATTTGTAGAGACGTCGATGGATCTAGAGACTGTCATACAGAGTGAAGTAAGTCAGAAAGAGAAAAACAAATCTTGTATATTCATGCATATATGTGGAACCTAGAAAAACTGTACAGATTAACCATTTTGCAAGGCATAAATAGAGCAACAGATGTAGACAACAAACGTATGGACAACAAGGGGGGAAAGCTGTTGGGGGGGTGGTGGTGGGAGGAGTTGAGAGACTGGGATTGGCATGTATACATTTATATGTATAAAATAGATAACCAATAAGAACCTGCTGTATAAAAATATAAAATAAAATTCAAAATTAAAAAGAAATAAAATTTAAAAAATAAAACAGAAAAAACAATTATTCCCTGCACATACATGTATTTATATGAATAAATTATTTCCATGCTTATATCTGTAAATACAAAAAAGAGGAATAAAATCTACCTTGAACCAAAAACGAAAAAGAGAAAAAAACACAGAACCCACCAGTTACACAGAGGAAAACCGTATCAGGGCACTTGCTCCAGTTGTAAACAATTCTGAAGTTGGTCAGTGGTGGGGAATCGTCTCCCATTCAGCCAGCAGCCCCCACGCAACAAGCGTCCTCATTGCAAAGCTGGGGCACCGTGCCGAGGCATCTGTGAGTAAACGTGAGCTGAGCCCCAGGCCAGTTGCTGCTGAACTATTCCCACCCGTCCCAGGTAAAACACCTGAATATATACAAGGACTTGAAAGCCTAGAGGAAGGGCCATAGAGCCACACGAGTGACAGCATGCCGGCCGACTTGGTGCCTGCAGGCCAGCCAGGATGGTCCTGGCCCTGGGTGCTCTTCTGGAAGATTTCCATTTCCCTGCCTGAGATACCCGTCCTGTCCCTGCCCCCACTGCTTTTTTCCTTCCTCACCTCTGCCCAGGGAGAAATTCCAGCAGCAGGTATGGGTGACACATCCTCTTCTTTAGCAGGTGGCAGCCTGGCAACTGCTGCAGAAAGTCCAGCAGAGCCCCACTCACACTGGGCCACCCACAAAGCCGTGGCCTCTCACTCCCTCCCACCAGCCCAGCCCCGAGACTGCTGACAGGGCAGAGAAAATGGCGTCAGGCACGGCTGCAGGGGCTCTTGCTGCCTGGAGTGGTATTTATATTGATCTCAACCCAGGCACACCTGGGGAGGGCTGGCCGGCACGGTAAGGCTGCCCAGGTCAGCCAATCATCACCCCTCAGGGGCTCACAGTTGCAGAAAATGGAACTTGCTGAACCGGCCAGGTCCAAGGAACAGGTGTGGGCTCCTGAGAGTCAGGATAGACAAGGGGCTGCAGCTTTGGCTTGTTTTCTAATCATTTTATCTGGCCCATGAGTGGGAGACAACTTCAAGAAAACCCTCTCCTAATGAGAGGAACCCAGGAGTCAGGGAGAGGAGGGGTGGGTGGTGGTTGGAGACAGAGGCCTGGTGCCCCGGGTGCAGTGGAAGTCTCTGGAAGACCAGGTGGAGGGAGGCCTCACGGAGTGATGCCCAGGGTTACAGACCTGTCGCAGCTGCTGTTTGTTAGTTCAAGTCCTGCTCTGAGGTGCTCTGTGTCAGCTCTGAGCGACAGGTGAGCTGGGGGTGCTCTGCAATGAGGGCTATGTGCACGGTTCCTGTGTGCCCAGCCCTGCCACGGTACCTGCAAGGGTAGCTCTGTATCCTGGGAGGGGCCTGACCACGAGAGCTCCGTGGGCTGGGGTGGGGGTGGGGTACCTGCCCAGGTGAGCTCCATATTCTGGGATTGGTCTGACCACGAGAGTCCCATGGGCTGCTGGGGACCTGGTAAAGGATGTCAGGACAGTCAGTGAAGCCACCGAGGATATACCTCCAGTTGCTCCTAATTCCTACACCCTGCTGGTCATTCTACCAACCACCAGGACATGGTATTCTGTATTAGTCTTCAATGATGCCTTCTTTTGTATTCCATTAGTCCCAGAGTCACAAGAAATTTTGGCTTGTGAGTGGCAGGACTCAACATACAACTAAAACAATACTTCCGGGCCGTTCGGCCCCAAGGGTGCAAAAATTCCCACACCATCTTTGGGGAAAGCTTAGCTAAAGACCTAAAAGTTCTACCTCTGGAAAAGGAAACCCTCCTTCAATATGCAGGCGACATTCTGATCGCTAGCCCTACTAAGGAGGCCTCTGAACTACCAAGCCAATAAAGGATAGAAGTTGTCCAAGAAAAAGCTCAAATATCACAGACTGCAGTGACCTTCCTGGGCTTCATTCTCACAGAAGGTCGGAGAAGCCCATCCCAGGAAAGGGAAGAAACCATTTTCAGCCTTACCCCTTTCTAAAACTAGAAGACAGCTTAGGGGTTCCTGGGGAGGCCAGGGTTTGCTGCTTCTGGATCCCTAACTACAGTCTACTAGCTGGGCCTCTATATGAAACACTGAAAGGAAAAGATGATGATCCTTTTGAATAGAATCCAGAAGTGGCCTTTCAAGAATGGAAAGAGCAGTCAATTCAGACCCTTGCCCTGGAACTCCCTAATTTAGCTAAACCCTTTGACCTTTACATTCCCGGTGAAAGGTGAATCGCCATTGGAGAATTAGTGCAAAAACTGGGACCACTTGAAATGGAACAATGCAAGAATGCCATCCAGGTAGGATAAACTACGGTCACTAAGGGGCTTGGCCCACTGCCACATCTGGCCAAGATACTGGCGGTATCTAAAAACCTGGAAATCAGCAGCCCAAAAGGCCACCTCCCTCCTAAGGGAAAAGGACCCCACGTGGTGATCCTAACCACCAACCATGCCCTGAAGTTGCAGGGTTCGCTCCGTGGGCACACCGACCTCGAGTGAGGAGGCCCTCCAACTCCAACATCCAGAGAGATAACCGGGGGCAACAGGGCACCATGACGACTCGTGTGAACATCACTTGACCTGGAGTTTCTCTCATAAAACAACAAGAGTGTGTCCCAAAAGAGTAGACTACTGCTTGCAGGACTTACTGCACCCAGAGGGGAGCTAATAATCTTGGCGGGGGAACAGTATACCACACTGTCACCATAGAAAAGCCTACAGACACCGTGATGATGGTGGCCAATAAGACCGGCTGGACTCCTGTTTACTTCAAAAGGCTGTTGACTCAGTGGCCATCATGGTCCTTGATCACCACTGACCCTGGACTGTCTGGGAGTTGAGCGGGCAGGGCTCTGACACCTGGTGCTGTTTGTACGTTAATTCAGGGGCCTAATTGAAGAAAGCGCAGACTACTGGTCAGAGCATCTAGGCTGGCAGAAACGGTCAGCCTAAGGTGGCCAAACAAATGTGGGGCGGGGTGAAACCGGCCCCCACAGCGTCTCTGCACATCTCTTTCCTGGACCCTTAAAGGTCATTAGAATCTATAACACTTCCAATGCTGGTGCTCAGGTGGACGAGCAGGGAGGCAGGGGTCCTGGGGACAATCAACGTCACCGGGAGGCTGCTGGGGAGAAGCTCTGACCCTCGCCCCAGGGTATGAGGGCTCCCAACTCAGCACTCAGCAGTTACAGAAGAAGGGTCTGCACCCTCAGCACTCCAAGAATGAGGAATGGGACAAAAAGCAGAGGAGGGGTTTGTCCCCAGCAAAGCCCATTAAAAATCCCTGGGAGATAAAAATAGAATCTGGGCAATAAAGTCAAGTCTAACCTTTTTTATCCTTTGTGCTTTGTCTAATTTCACGTGCTCCTAGGGTCCCGCATGCAGAGGTTCCACACCCGGCACTTCAGACCAGATTTCCTAGTGCAGAATGGCTGGGTCGACACCTCAGCTCCTGGGGCCCAGTGCAGACTCCACGATATAGAGCCTGAGCTACAGCCAACCCGGCCCTCGAGAGCTCCGCCCCCTCCCTCCCTCCCACTGACTCTGACAGGATCTCTACACAGCAGCCCAGCCCACAGCCCACGGGGTAGTGCATGCTCTCACCTCTCCATTCTCTGATCAAAATATAAAGTTTCCTTTGCTTGTGAACCAAACTCAGTCTCGATCTGTTGGCCCCAATGACACTGGACAGGGGGACACTTGTTGGGGTCCACTCTGGAGGATCAGTAACAGAAATTGAGACTATTGTAACCTCAATGAACAGATGTGTGAGCCAAACTGTAGTTAACATAGAACAGTGTATAAGGCTCGGATAAAATAAGATGTTTTTAACACTTCCATTTGATATTTCCATCACTTTTTATAAGCAAGTTCAGTGAAAAGGTTTGTCTTATTTGTCAGGTCAATATTAGAGAAACGAAGTGATTTCTTTCCAAGGATGTACATCTAATAATCTTGGTTAAACCTTCAATCCTGTTTTAAATGCTTTTCCATTGAAA
Source organism: Grampus griseus (assembly GCF_964374135.1). Lineage (NCBI taxonomy): Eukaryota > Metazoa > Chordata > Mammalia > Artiodactyla > Delphinidae > Grampus > Grampus griseus. The sequence goes on from NW_028133065.1 coordinate 198,046, forward strand.
ATGATACCTCTCTTTCAGCTCCCCCATTTCTGAGAAGTATAAAATCTTATAATTTATTATTACCAAAGGGGAAAGGTGGGAGGAGGGATAAATTAACAGTTTGGAATTAACACATACACACTGCTATGTATAAAATAGATCATCAACAAGGAACTACTGTATAGCACAGGGAACTACACTCAACATTTTGCAATAACCTATAAGGGGAAATAATCTGAAAAAGAATAGATATTTTTATTGACATCATCTATCAATGACAGTTAAAGTGTAGCCTAAGGGAAGCTGGTGGTGAGTGCTTCTGACCCTGAAGACTTCAATTATCTAAAGTTTGGACTCTGCCTACTTCCCAAGGCCCTTAATGAACATATGTGTAGCCGTAGCTTAAAAACTTCCCCAGTTTGGGTTTCGGGGAGACACTGATTTTGAAAAAGCCCTGGTGTTCTCCTTACATGAATGGGACTCTTCCTACTGCTAAAACATGTCTGTCACACCCAGAGGATGGTATACCATCTGATCGGGAAGAGTTTGGAAAAGGCATCTCATCTCCTCATCTCCTGGTGCTCGGGTTCACCCCTCCAGCGTCTTTACTAACAGCCTCCCCACTTGGAGATGTCAGCACTGTCAACATCCTGTTGCGTACAGTTTGGAATTTGTCCAGAGGATGAAGCGGAAGGATGAGGAACAATGAGAGACAAGTCCTAGGTGTTCAGACAGGCACATGTCACTCTAATTTCCAATCAGGAAGACGAATTGACCAAAGGCTAGGGTTGCCCATGGAAACAGTATAGGGCTTGAGGAAATCCCGCTGCTTTGTGGCCAGTTCCCATAAACACAAGTTGAACAATGGAACTCAGGGGCAGTAAAATTCACAAAACTGCAGAGTTGAAAATATCCATCACTGAAAAATGTCTTGAGGAAAGTCAAAGAAAAGGACTTGTAAGCAAGGGAGAATGGCAGGAAAGGGATTTGAGGAGGTAGAAAGGACTCGCCATTAAGCACAAGAAAAGGAGCTGAACATTGCCAACATTGCAGTTGGCCAAAAAGGGTGTATGCGTTTTTTTCTGTATATATTCAAGAAAAGGGCATACACTTTTTTAGCCAACCAAACAGGTGGGCACTGGAAGTCAATACTACAAAAGATATCACTTCGCATCAGTCAGAAGAGCCATCCTCATAAAGCGTAAACAACAGAAATGCAGGACAGGGCAATGAGAAGAGGGAGCCCTGTGAGACTTATAGTGGAAATGTATATTGCCAACGGCCATTCTGGAGAAGTGTATTGTGTTTACTAAAGCATCTAAAAAATGAGCTACAGAGCATAGGGCACTTGCACTCATGGGCGTATATCTTGGGAAAAACAAAAATCGAGAGGACACAGGCACCCCAATGTTTACCCCCTCTCTGTTTAAAAGATCCTCGACTAGGATATAACTTAAATGTCTCTGGAGGGAAAAAATGGATAGAGATGTGGTACTTAGGTAGAGTGGAATATTATTCAGCCTGGAAATCAATGAAATATGGCCAGTTGTAACAACTCCCGAGGAGTTACGTATGATCATTCTAAGTGACAGAATTCAAAAAGAAAAAGACACATATCATAAGCTATCACTTAAAGGTGGAATCCAAAATGGCTACACATGAAATAAATTACAAAACAAAAACATAGTCAAATATGTAGAAAACACGCATAAGGCTGCTAAACGGGAAAGGTGGGGAGGGGTGAGGCATCATCCAGGAGGTTGAAATTAGCAAAGATACCATTCCAAATACCAAACTGATAATCAACAAGGCCTACACGGTAGCTAAAAGAACTGCACTCAGCACACTCAAGTCACCGGAAAAGAATATATAGGACTGGTAAGAATCTGAAAAAGAATTTATTGATGTCTCTCTGTACGTGAATCAAGTGGATGTACAGCAGCAAGAAACAGAGCTTTGAAAATCAGCTGTAACCAATATAGTAATAAATTGAAAAAAATAAACGACAGAGAGACAGAGAAAACCTCTTACAACTTTTCCTCAGGGACGGTGATGCAACATGGATTGAACACATCTAGACCCACAGCAGGATGAGACATAAGGCTGGAAACTGTTTGCACTAAGAGAAATGTGAGGTTGGGTGAGGAAACGCACACCCTTTAAAGTAATACTACCTGGTACCCATTCAATGGGTCCCAAATCTGCAGGTTCAAGGGATCTTCCTACAGCTAAAACATGCATGGAAAACCCAGAGCACTGTACACCATGTGATCGGGAGGTGTGTCTAAAATGCACCTCATTTATCCTCTCCTGGTGCTCCTGTTCACCATTCCAGCCACGCTACTTAGAATCTCCCCACTTGGAGAATCAGCACATTTAAACTTCTGTTTCACACATTTTGCAAATTGTGAGGAGGATGAACGGGAAGAGGGGGAACCAATGAGAGAATAGTTGTAGGGGTTTGGACGGGCACATATCACTCTAATTTCCCATTAAGAATAAGAATTAAAGAAAGGCTCAGCCTGCCTCGCCGGAGCCAAAATAGGGCCTGAAGCAATCCTGCGGGTTTGAGGCCAGCTCACAAAAGAGCAACTTAAAAAATGGAGCTCAGGGTCACTGCAATTCACAAACCTGCAGAGTTATAAATGAAAACTAACGTCCAAAAATATGTTGAGGTAAGGCAAAGAAGAGGATCTGAATGCAAGACAGAATTGCAAGAAACAGATTTCAAGAGATAAATTGAACTCGTCTTTAACGCACATGAAAAGCGGCAGAATTTCGACAATGATGCAGTTGGCCCAAAAGGGCGTATGCGTTTTTTCCTGATTATATCCAGGAAAAAAACGCATACGCACTTTATGGGCAACGAAGCAAGCAAGCAATGCAAATGTGCACAACAAAGAAGTCTCATTTCCCACCAGTCAAAAGGGCCATCCTAAAAAATTGTAAAAACCAGAAATGCAGGACAGGCCATGGAGAACAGGGAGCCTTTATACGCTGATGGGCAGTGTGTGAACTGCCGAGAGCCACTCTGGAGAAGTGTATGGTGGTTCCTAAATCATCTAAAAAACAGAGCTACAGAGCATAGGACACTTCCAATCATGGGAGTATATCTAGGGAAGTCTAAAAATCAACAAGACACAAGCACACCACAGTTTAGGGCTACTCTGTTTACAAGAACCTCAACTTCAGTACACCTTAAATATCCCAGGAAAGAGAACAATGGATAAAGAAGATGTGGTACTTATGTACAATGGAATATCTCTTCACCATGAAATCAATGTAATAAGGCTAGTAGAAGGATAAAGAGTGGATTTAGGTCTGATAATACTACTTGAAATAAGTCAAACAGAAAAAGAAACATATCATAAGATATCACTTATAGAGGGAGGGTAAATATGGCTGCACAAGAAATGAATTACAGAACAGAACAGTGTCTCACATTTAGAAAACACACTTATGTCAGCTAAAGGGGAAAGGAGAGGTGGGGTGATGCATAAAACCAGAGTTTGAAATTAGCACAGATACCGTTCAATAAACCAAATAGGTATTAGACAAGATCTACACCTTGCTCAATGAACTGGCCTCAACACACCCTATACACCGCAGAGAAATATATCTGAGTAATAAGAATCTTAAAACCCATGTATTGATATATCTCCATAAGGGAATCAAGTGTGTGCAGAGCGGCACAAACACAGCAGTGAAAATGAGCTAAACCCCATTATAGAAATAAATTTTAAAAACAAAACGCTGAAACAATGAAAGAGAGAAAAATTCTTACAAAATTCGCTCAGGGGCTGTGATGCAACCTGGATTGACCACATATAAACCCACAGCTGGATAAGACATAAGGCTGGACACTTGGGGCTGAGAGGATTGGTGAGCTTTGGTGAGCAACTGCCGAAAGTTTAATGCAATACTTCATGCTACTCATTCCAAGGGTCCCAACACTCCAGGTTGAAGGGAATCTTCCTACAGCTAAACCATGCTTGGGAAACCCAGCGACTGGTATACCATATGATCGGGAAGGGTTTCTAAAACGCACCTCATTTTTCCTCTCCTGGGGCTCCGGATCGACATTCCAGCCACTTTACTAACAACATCCCCACATGGAGAGTCAATGCCTTTAAGTTCTGGTATTGCACAGTCTGCAGTTAGTGCGGAGGATGAATGGGAATAGGGGGAACCAGTGAGAAACTAGCTGTAGCGGTTTCAATGGGCACATGTCACTCTAATGTCACATCAGTAAGAAGAATTAACCAAAGGCACAGCAAGGTGCCCCAGAAGAAAAATAGGGCTTCAAGGAATCCTGTGGTTATGGGGCAAGACCACAAAAATAAGAGCTGAAAAATGGAGCTAAGGGCCACTGCAATTCAAAAACCTGCAGAGTTATAAAGGCCAACAATTTTCAACAAATATATTGAGGTAAGGCTATGAAGAGGCATTGAAAGCAAGGCAGAATTGCAGGAAACCGATTTCAGGAGGTAGACTGGAATTGCATTGAAAGCATAGGAAAAGAGGCAGAGCGTCCACAATGATGCACTTGGCCAAAAAGGGCGTATGCGTTTTTTCCTGAATATATTCAGGAAAAAACGCATACGCCCTTTTTGGCCAACCAAGTAAGCTTGCAAAGGAAATCTGCACTACAATGAACTCTCATTTCCACCGGGTCAAAAGGGCCATCTGAAAAAAGTGTAAAATCCATAAAGGCACCACAGGCCATGGAGAACTGGGAGCCTTCTTATGCTGATGGGCGGGATGTAAATTGCCAACAGCCACTCGGGAGAAGTGTATGGTGTTTCCTGAAACATCTAAAAAACAAAGCAACAGAGCCTAGGGCACTTCCACTTATGGTCCTATAGCTTAGGGAAATTAAAATCAAAAAGACACAGCCACCCCAAAATTTGGGATGGCTCTGTTTACAAGAACCTCGTTTACGGTACAAGTTCAATATCGCAGAAAGTGAAAAATGGATAAAGAAGTTGTGGTACTTACGTACAATGCAATAACACTCAGCAATGAAATCTATGTCATCAGGCCCGTAGCACCATAATGAGTGGATTCAGGTATGATGATTCGAACTGAAATAAGTCACACAGAAAAGAAACATCATAAGGTATCACTAATACACAGAATGTGAACTTGGCTACACATGAACTGAATTACAAAACAGAACAGGGTCTCAAGTTTAGAAAACCAACTTATGCTTGCTTAAGGAGGAAGGTGAGTTGGGGTGCTGCATAAAACTAGAGTTTGAAATGAGCACAGATAAAGTTCCTTAAGCCAAATATGTAATAGACAAGAGCTACTCCTTGCTCAACGAAATGGACTCAACACCGCATATTAAACGCCTAAGAATGTATCTGACTAGTAAGTATCTTAAAACCTATGGATTGCTATGTCTCCGAAAGAGAATCAAGCATGTGTACAGGGGCATAAACGCAGCAGTGATAGGATTGGAGAGGTTCGGTGAGCAAATGAAGACCCTTTGAAGTCATATTGCATGGTACCCATTCCACGGGTCTCAACTCTCCAGGTTTAAGGTATTCTTCCTTCAGCTAAAACATGCATGTGGAACCCAGAGTATGATCAACCGTGTGAACGGGAGACGTGTTCAAATATGTCTCAGTTTTCCTCCCCTGGTACTCGGGTGCAACATTCCAGACGCTTTACTAACACTCTCCCCACTTGGAGAGTCAGTCCCTTTAACCTCCTGTTTGGCCCAGTTTGCAATTTCTGCGGAAGATGAACAGGAATAGCGAGAACCAATGAGAGACTAGCTGGAGGTGTCTGGACGGGCAAATTTAACTCTCATTTCCCACCAGGAAGAGGAAATAACCAAAGGCTCAGCGTGCCGTGCCGGAACCAGATTAGGGCCTGAAGCCATCCTGCGGTGTTGCGGCCAGGTCACAAGAAAGCGAGTTGAAGAAAGGAGCTCAGGGGCACTGTAATTCACAAACCTGCAGAGTTATAAATGACAGCTATCGTCCAAAAATAGACTGAAGTAAGGCTGCCAAGAGGACTTGAAAGCGGGGCAGAATTGCAGGAAACCGATTTCAGGAGGTAGACTGGAATTGCATTGAAAGCATAGGAAAAGAGGCAGAACGTCCACAATGATGCACTTGGCCAAAAAGGGCGTATGCGTTTTTTCCTGAATATATTCAGGAAAAAACGCATACGCCCTTTTTGGCCAACCAAGCAAGCTTGCAAAGGAAATCTGCACTACAATGAAGTCTCACTTCCCCCCGGTCAAAAGGGCCATCTGAAAAAAGTGTAAAATCCAGAAAGGCAGGACAGGCCATGGAGAACTGGGAGCCTTGTTATGCTGATGGGCGGGATGTACATTGCCAACAGACACTCGGGAGAAGTGTATGGTGTTTCCTGAAACACCTAGAAAACAAAGCAACAGAGCCAAGGGCACTTCCACTTATGGTCCTATAGCTTAGGGAAATTAAAATCAAAAAGACACAGCCACTCCAAAATTTGGGACGGCTCTTTTTACAGAAATCTCTTCTACGGCACAAGTTAAATATCCCAGAGAGCAAATAATGGATAAAGAAGTTGCGGTACTTATGTACAACAGAATACCACTCAGCAATGAAATCTATGTCACCAGGCCCGTGCCAGCATAATGAGTGGATTGAGGCACGATGATTCTAAGTGAAATAAGTCACACAGAAAAAGAAACATCATAAGGTATCAGTAATACACGGAATGTGAACTTGGCTACACATGAACTGAATTCCAAAACAGAACAGGGTCTCAAGTTTAGAAAACCAACTTATGCCTGCTTAAGGGGGAAGGTGAGTTGGGGTGCTGCATGAAAGCAGAGTTTGAAATTAGCACAGATACCGTTCCATAAGCCAAATATGTAATAGACAAGACCTACCCCTTGCTCAACGAAATGGATTCAACAATGAGGTATCACCTCACACCTGGTAGAATAGGCATCATAGAAAATCTACAAACAAAAAATGCTGGAAAGGGTGTGGCGAAAAGGAACCCTCTTCCAGTATTGTTGGGAATATAAATTGATACAGTCATTATGGAGAACAATATGGAATTTCTTAAGAAACTAACAATAGAATTACCATATGATACAGCAATCCCAGTACTGGACATATACCCAGACAAAACCATAAATCAAAAAGAGTCATTCACCGCAATGTTCATTGCATCACTATTTACAATATCGAGGTAATGGAAGCAACCTAAATGCCCACAGACAGACGAATGCATAAAGCTGTGGTACATATATAAAATGGAATATTACTAAGCCATGAAAAGGAATGAAATTGGGTCATTTGTAGAGACGTCGATGGATCTAGAGACTGTCATACAGAGTGAAGTAAGTCAGAAAGAGAAAAACAAATCTTGTATATTCATGCATATATGTGGAACCTAGAAAAACTGTACAGATTAACCATTTTGCAAGGCATAAATAGAGCAACAGATGTAGACAACAAACGTATGGACAACAAGGGGGGAAAGCTGTTGGGGGGGTGGTGGTGGGAGGAGTTGAGAGACTGGGATTGGCATGTATACATTTATATGTATAAAATAGATAACCAATAAGAACCTGCTGTATAAAAATATAAAATAAAATTCAAAATTAAAAAGAAATAAAATTTAAAAAATAAAACAGAAAAAACAATTATTCCCTGCACATACATGTATTTATATGAATAAATTATTTCCATGCTTATATCTGTAAATACAAAAAAGAGGAATAAAATCTACCTTGAACCAAAAACGAAAAAGAGAAAAAAACACAGAACCCACCAGTTACACAGAGGAAAACCGTATCAGGGCACTTGCTCCAGTTGTAAACAATTCTGAAGTTGGTCAGTGGTGGGGAATCGTCTCCCATTCAGCCAGCAGCCCCACGCAACAAGCGTCCTCATTGCAAAGCTGGGGCACAGTGCCGAGGCATCTGTGAGTAAACGTGAGCTGAGCCCCAGGCCAGTTGCTGCTGAACTATTCCCACCCGTCCCAGGTAAAACACCTGAATATATACAAGGACTTGAAAGCCTAGAGGAAGGGCCATAGAGCCACACGAGTGACAGCATGCCGGCCGACTTGGTGCCTGCAGGCCAGCCAGGATGGTCCTGGCCCTGGGTGCTCTTCTGGAAGATTTCCATTTCCCTGCCTGAGATACCCGTCCTGTCCCTGCCCCCACTGCTTTTTTCCTTCCTCACCTCTGCCCAGGGAGAAATTCCAGCAGCAGGTATGGGTGACACATCCTCTTCTTTAGCAGGTGGCAGCCTGGCAACTGCTGCAGAAAGTCCAGCAGAGCCCCACTCACACTGGGCCACCCACAAAGCCGTGGCCTCTCACTCCCTCCCACCAGCCCAGCCCCGAGACTGCTGACAGGGCAGAGAAAATGGCGTCAGGCACGGCTGCAGGGGCTCTTGCTGCCTGGAGTGGTATTTATATTGATCTCAACCCAGGCACACCTGGGGAGGGCTGGCCGGCACGGTAAGGCTGCCCAGGTCAGCCAATCATCACCCCTCAGGGGCTCACAGTTGCAGAAAATGGAACTTGCTGAACCGGCCAGGTCCAAGGAACAGGTGTGGGCTCCTGAGAGTCAGGATAGACAAGGGGCTGCAGCTTTGGCTTGTTTTCTAATCATTTTATCTGGCCCATGAGTGGGAGACAACTTCAAGAAAACCCTCTCCTAATGAGAGGAACCCAGGAGTCAGGGAGAGGAGGGGTGGGTGGTGGTTGGAGACAGAGGCCTGGTGCCCCGGGTGCAGTGGAAGTCTCTGGAAGACCAGGTGGAGGGAGGCCTCACGGAGTGATGCCCAGGGTTACAGACCTGTCGCAGCTGCTGTTTGTTAGTTCAAGTCCTGCTCTGAGGTGCTCTGTGTCAGCTCTGAGCGACAGGTGAGCTGGGGGTGCTCTGCAATGAGGGCTATGTGCACGGTTCCTGTGTGCCCAGCCCTGCCACGGTACCTGCAAGGGTAGCTCTGTATCCTGGGAGGGGCCTGACCACGAGAGCTCCGTGGGCTGGGGTGGGGGTGGGGTACCTGCCCAGGTGAGCTCCATATTCTGGGATTGGTCTGACCACGAGAGTCCCATGGGCTGCTGGGGACCTGGTAAAGGATGTCAGGACAGTCAGTGAAGCCACCGAGGATATACCTCCAGTTGCTCCTAATTCCTACACCCTGCTGGTCATTCTACCAACCACCAGGACATGGTATTCTGTATTAGTCTTCAATGATGCCTTCTTTTGTATTCCATTAGTCCCAGAGTCACAAGAAATTTTGGCTTGTGAGTGGCAGGACTCAACATACAACTAAAACAATACTTCCGGGCCGTTCGGCCCCAAGGGTGCAAAAATTCCCACACCATCTTTGGGGAAAGCTTAGCTAAAGACCTAAAAGTTCTACCTCTGGAAAAGGAAACCCTCCTTCAATATGCAGGCGACATTCTGATCGCTAGCCCTACTAAGGAGGCCTCTGAACTACCAAGCCAATAAAGGATAGAAGTTGTCCAAGAAAAAGCTCAAATATCACAGACTGCAGTGACCTTCCTGGGCTTCATTCTCACAGAAGGTCGGAGAAGCCCATCCCAGGAAAGGGAAGAAACCATTTTCAGCCTTACCCCTTTCTAAAACTAGAAGACAGCTTAGGGGTTCCTGGGGAGGCCAGGGTTTGCTGCTTCTGGATCCCTAACTACAGTCTACTAGCTGGGCCTCTATATGAAACACTGAAAGGAAAAGATGATGATCCTTTTGAATAGAATCCAGAAGTGGCCTTTCAAGAATGGAAAGAGCAGTCAATTCAGACCCTTGCCCTGGAACTCCCTAATTTAGCTAAACCCTTTGACCTTTACATTCCCGGTGAAAGGTGAATCGCCATTGGAGAATTAGTGCAAAAACTGGGACCACTTGAAATGGAACAATGCAAGAATGCCATCCAGGTAGGATAAACTACGGTCACTAAGGGGCTTGGCCCACTGCCACATCTGGCCAAGATACTGGCGGTATCTAAAAACCTGGAAATCAGCAGCCCAAAAGGCCACCTCCCTCCTAAGGGAAAAGGACCCCACGTGGTGATCCTAACCACCAACCATGCCCTGAAGTTGCAGGGTTCGCTCCGTGGGCACACCGACCTCGAGTGAGGAGGCCCTCCAACTCCAACATCCAGAGAGATAACCGGGGGCAACAGGGCACCATGACGACTCGTGTGAACATCACTTGACCTGGAGTTTCTCTCATAAAACAACAAGAGTGTGTCCCAAAAGAGTAGACTACTGCTTGCAGGACTTACTGCACCCAGAGGGGAGCTAATAATCTTGGCGGGGGAACAGTATACCACACTGTCACCATAGAAAAGCCTACAGACACCGTGATGATGGTGGCCAATAAGACCGGCTGGACTCCTGTTTACTTCAAAAGGCTGTTGACTCAGTGGCCATCATGGTCCTTGATCACCACTGACCCTGGACTGTCTGGGAGTTGAGCGGGCAGGGCTCTGACACCTGGTGCTGTTTGTACGTTAATTCAGGGGCCTAATTGAAGAAAGCGCAGACTACTGGTCAGAGCATCTAGGCTGGCAGAAACGGTCAGCCTAAGGTGGCCAAACAAATGTGGGGCGGGGTGAAACCGGCCCCCACAGCGTCTCTGCACATCTCTTTCCTGGACCCTTAAAGGTCATTAGAATCTATAACACTTCCAATGCTGGTGCTCAGGTGGACGAGCAGGGAGGCAGGGGTCCTGGGGACAATCAACGTCACCGGGAGGCTGCTGGGGAGAAGCTCTGACCGTCGCCCCAGGGTATGAGGGCTCCCAACTCAGCACTCAGCAGTTACAGAAGAAGGGTCTGCACCCTCAGCACTCCAAGAATGAGGAATGGGACAAAAAGCAGAGGAGGGGTTTGTCCCCAGCAAAGCCCATTAAAAATCCCTGGGAGATAAAAATAGAATCTGGGCAATAAAGTCAAGTCTAACCTTTTTTATCCTTTGTGCTTTGTCTAATTTCACGTGCTCCTAGGGTCCCGCATGCAGAGGTTCCACACCCGGCACTTCAGACCAGATTTCCTAGTGCAGAATGGCTGGGTCGACACCTCAGCTCCTGGGGCCCAGTGCAGACTCCACGATATAGAGCCTGAGCTACAGCCAACCCGGCCCTCGAGAGCTCTGCCCCCTCCCTCCCTCCCACTGACTCTGACAGGATCTCTACACAGCAGCCCAGCCCACAGCCCACGGGGTAGTGCATGCTCTCACCTCTCCATTCTCTGATCAAAATATAAAGTTTCCTTTGCTTGTGAACCAAACTCAGTCTCGATCTGTTGGCCCCAATGACACTGGACAGGGGGACACTTGTTGGGGTCCACTCTGGAGGATCAGTAACAGAAATTGAGACTATTGTAACCTCAATGAACAGATGTGTGAGCCAAACTGTAGTTAACATAGAACAGTGTATAAGGCTCGGATAAAATAAGATGTTTTTAACACTTCCATTTGATATTTCCATCACTTTTTATAAGCAAGTTCAGTGAAAAGGTTTGTCTTATTTGTCAGGTCAATATTAGAGAAACGAAGTGATTTCTTTCCAAGGATGTACATCTAATAATCTTGGTTAAACCTTCAATCCTGTTTTAAATGCTTTTCCATTGAAAATGATACCTCTCTTTCAGCTCCCCCATTTCTGAGAAGTATAAAATCTTATAATTTATTATTACCAAAGGGGAAAGGTGGGAGGAGGGATAAATTAACAGTTTGGAATTAACACATACACACTGCTATGTATAAAATAGATCATCAACAAGGAACTACTGTATAGCACAGGGAACTACACTCAACATTTTGCAATAACCTATAAGGGGAAATAATCTGAAAAAGAATAGATATTTTTATTGACATCATCTATCAATGACAGTTAAAGTGTAGCCTAAGGGAAGCTGGTGGTGAGTGCTTCTGACCCTGAAGACTTCAATTATCTAAAGTTTGGACTCTGCCTACTTCCCAAGGCCCTTAATGAACATATGTGTAGCCGTAGCTTAAAAACTTCCCCAGTTTGGGTTTTGGGGAGACACTGATTTTGAAAAAGCCCTGGTGTTCTCCTTACATGAATGGGACTCTTCCTACTGCTAAAACATGTCTGTCACACCCAGAGGATGGTATACCATCTGATCGGGAAGAGTTTGGAAAAGGCATCTCATCTCCTCATCTCCTGGTGCTCGGGTTCACCCCTCCAGCGTCTTTACTAACAGTCTCCCCACTTGGAGATGTCAGCACTGTCAACATCCTGTTGCGTACAGTTTGGAATTTGTCCAGAGGATGAAGCGGAAGGATGAGGAACAATGAGAGACAAGTCCTAGGTGTTCAGACAGGCACATGTCACTCTAATTTCCAATCAGGAAGACGAATTGACCAAAGGCTAGGGTTGCCCATGGAAACAGTATAGGGCTTGAGGAAATCCCGCTGCTTTGTGTCCAGTTCCCATAAACACAAGTTGAACAATGGAACTCAGGGGCAGTAAAATTCACAAAACTGCAGAGTTGAAAATATCCATCACTGAAAAATGTCTTGAGGAAAGTCAAAGAAAAGGACTTGTAAGCAAGGGAGAATGGCAGGAAAGGGATTTGAGGAGGTAGAAAGGACTCGCCATTAAGCACAAGAAAAGGAGCTGAACATTGCCAACATTGCAGTTGGCCAAAAAGGGTGTATGCGTTTTTTTCTGTATATATTCAAGAAAAGGGCATACACGTTTTTAGCCAACCAAACAGGTGGGCACTGGAAGTCAATACTACAAAAGATATCACTTCGCATCAGTCAGAAGAGCCATCCTCATAAAGCGTAAACAACAGAAATGCAGGACAGGGCAACGAGAAGAGGGAGCCCTGTGAGACTTATAGTGGAAATGTATATTGCCAACGGCCATTCTGGAGAAGTGTATTGTGTTTACTAAAGCATCTAAAAAATGAGCTACAGAGCATAGGGCACTTGCACTCATGGGCGTATATCTTGGGAAAAACAAAAATCGAGAGGACACAGGCACCCCAATGTTTACCCCCTCTCTGTTTAAAAGATCCTTGACTAGGATATAACTTAAATGTCTCTGGAGGGAAAAAATGGATAGAGATGTGGTACTTAGGTAGAGTGGAATATTATTCAGCCTGGAAATCAATGAAATATGGCCAGTTGTAACAACTCCCGAGGAGTTACGTATGATCATTCTAAGTGACAGAATTCAAAAAGAAAAAGACACATATCATAAGCTATCACTTAAAGGTGGAATCCAAAATGGCTACACATGAAATAAATTACAAAACAAAAACATAGTCAAATATGTAGAAAACACGCATAAGGCTGCTAAACGGGAAAGGTGGGGAGGGGTGAGGCATCATCCAGGAGGTTGAAATTAGCAAAGATACCATTCCAAATACCAAACTGATAATCAACAAGGCCTACACGGTAGCTAAAAGAACTGCACTCAGCACACTCAAGTCACCGGAAAAGAATATATAGGACTGGTAAGAATCTGAAAAAGAATTTATTGATGTCTCTCTGTACGTGAATCAAGTGGATGTACAGCAGCAAGAAACAGAGCTTTGAAAATCAGCTGTAACCAATATAGTAATAAATTGAAAAAAATAAACGACAGAGAGACAGAGAAAACCTCTTACAACTTTTCCTCAGGGACGGTGATGCAACATGGATTGAACACATCTAGACCCACAGCAGGATGAGACATAAGGCTGGAAACTGTTTGCACTAAGAGAAATGTGAGGTTGGGTGAGGAAACGCACACCCTTTAAAGTAATACTACCTGGTACCCATTCAATGGGTCCCAAATCTGCAGGTTCAAGGGATCTTCCTACAGCTAAAACATGCATGGAAAACCCAGAGCACTGTACACCATGTGATCGGGAGGTGTGTCTAAAATGCACCTCATTTATCCTCTCCTGGTGCTCCTGTTCACCATTCCAGCCACGCTACTTAGAATCTCCCCACTTGGAGAATCAGCACATTTAAACTTCTGTTTCACACATTTTGCAAATTGTGAGGAGGATGAACGGGAAGAGGGGGAACCAATGAGAGAATAGTTGTAGGGGTTTGGACGGGCACATATCACTCTAATTTCCCATTAAGAATAAGAATTAAAGAAAGGCTCAGCCTGCCTCGCCGGAGCCAAAATAGGGCCTGAAGCAATCCTGCGGGTTTGAGGCCAGCTCACAAAAGAGCAACTTAAAAAATGGAGCTCAGGGTCACTGCAATTCACAAACCTGCAGAGTTATAAATGAAAACTAACGTCCAAAAATATGTTGAGGTAAGGCAAAGAAGAGGATCTGAATGCAAGACAGAATTGCAAGAAACAGATTTCAAGAGATAAATTGAACTCGTCTTTAACGCACATGAAAAGCGGCAGAATTTCGACAATGATGCAGTTGGCCCAAAAGGGCGTATGCGTTTTTTCCTGATTATATCCAGGAAAAAAACGCATACGCACTTTATGGGCAACGAAGCAAGCAAGCAATGCAAATGTGCACAACAAAGAAGTCTCATTTCCCACCAGTCAAAAGGGCCATCCTAAAAAATTGTAAAAACCAGAAATGCAGGACAGGCCATGGAGAACAGGGAGCCTTTATACGCTGATGGGCAGTGTGTGAACTGCCGAGAGCCACTCTGGAGAAGTGTATGGTGGTTCCTAAATCATCTAAAAAACAGAGCTACAGAGCATAGGACACTTCCAATCATGGGAGTATATCTAGGGAAGTCTAAAAATCAACAAGACACAAGCACACCACAGTTTAGGGCTACTCTGTTTACAAGAACCTCAACTTCAGTACACCTTAAATATCCCAGGAAAGAGAACAATGGATAAAGAAGATGTGGTACTTATGTACAATGGAATATCTCTTCACCATGAAATCAATGTAATAAGGCTAGTAGAAGGATAAAGAGTGGATTTAGGTCTGATAATACTACTTGAAATAAGTCAAACAGAAAAAGAAACATATCATAAGATATCACTTATAGAGGGAGGGTAAATATGGCTGCACAAGAAATGAATTACAGAACAGAACAGTGTCTCACATTTAGAAAACACACTTATGTCAGCTAAAGGGGAAAGGAGAGGTGGGGTGATGCATAAAACCAGAGTTTGAAATTAGCACAGATACCGTTCAATAAACCAAATAGGTATTAGACAAGATCTACACCTTGCTCAATGAACTGGCCTCAACACACCCTATACACCACAGAGAAATATATCTGAGTAATAAGAATCTTAAAACCCATGTATTGATATATCTCCATAAGGGAATCAAGTGTGTGCAGAGCGGCACAAACACAGCAGTGAAAATGAGCTAAACCCCATTATAGAAATAAATTTTAAAAACAAAACGCTGAAACAATGAAAGAGAGAAAAATTCTTACAAAATTCGCTCAGGGGCTGTGATGCAACCTGGATTGACCACATATAAACCCACAGCTGGATAAGACATAAGGCTGGACACTTGGGGCTGAGAGGATTGGTGAGCTTTGGTGAGCAACTGCCGAAAGTTTAATGCAATACTTCATGCTACTCATTCCAAGGGTCCCAACACTCCAGGTTGAAGGGAATCTTCCTACAGCTAAACCATGCTTGGGAAACCCAGCGACTGGTATACCATATGATCGGGAAGGGTTTCTAAAACGCACCTCATTTTTCCTCTCCTGGGGCTCCGGATCGACATTCCAGCCACTTTACTAACAACATCCCCACATGGAGAGTCAATGCCTTTAAGTTCTGGTATTGCACAGTCTGCAGTTAGTGCGGAGGATGAATGGGAATACGGGGAACCAGTGAGAAACTAGCTGTAGCGGTTTCAATGGGCACATGTCACTCTAATGTCACATCAGTAAGAAGAATTAACCAAAGGCACAGCAAGGTGCCCCAGAAGAAAAATAGGGCTTCAAGGAATCCTGTGGTTATGGGGCAAGACCACAAAAATAAGAGCTGAAAAATGGAGCTAAGGGCCACTGCAATTCAAAAACCTGCAGAGTTATAAAGGCCAACAATTTTCAACAAATATATTGAGGTAAGGCTATGAAGAGGCATTGAAAGCAAGGCAGAATTGCAGGAAACCGATTTCAGGAGGTAGACTGGAATTGCATTGAAAGCATAGGAAAAGAGGCAGAGCGTCCACAATGATGCACTTGGCCAAAAAGGGCGTATGCGTTTTTTCCTGAATATATTCAGGAAAAAACGCATACGCCCTTTTTGGCCAACCAAGTAAGCTTGCAAAGGAAATCTGCACTACAATGAACTCTCACTTCCACCGGGTCAAAAGGGCCATCTGAAAAAAGTGTAAAATCCATAAAGGCACCACAGGCCATGGAGAACTGGGAGCCTTCTTATGCTGATGGGCGGGATGTAAATTGCCAACAGCCACTCGGGAGAAGTGTATGGTGTTTCCTGAAACATCTAAAAAACAAAGCAACAGAGCCTAGGGCACTTCCACTTATGGTCCTATAGCTTAGGGAAATTAAAATCAAAAAGACACAGCCACCCCAAAATTTGGGACGGCTCTGTTTACAAGAACCTCGTTTACGGTACAAGTTCAATATCGCAGAAAGTGAAAAATGGATAAAGAAGTTGTGGTACTTACGTACAATGCAATAACACTCAGCAATGAAATCTATGTCATCAGGCCCGTAGCACCATAATGAGTGGATTCAGGTATGATGATTCGAACTGAAATAAGTCACACAGAAAAGAAACATCATAAGGTATCACTAATACACAGAATGTGAACTTGGCTACACATGAACTGAATTACAAAACAGAACAGGGTCTCAAGTTTAGAAAACCAACTTATGCTTGCTTAAGGAGGAAGGTGAGTTGGGGTGCTGCATAAAACTAGAGTTTGAAATGAGCACAGATAAAGTTCCTTAAGCCAAATATGGAATAGACAAGAGCTACTCCTTGCTCAACGAAATGGACTCAACACCGCATATTAAACGCCTAAGAATGTATCTGACTAGTAAGTATCTTAAAACCTATGGATTGCTATGTCTCCGAAAGAGAATCAAGCATGTGTACAGGGGCATAAACGCAGCAGTGATAGGATTGGAGAGGTTCGGTGAGCAAATGAAGACCCTTTGAAGTCATATTGCATGGTACCCATTCCACGGGTCTCAACTCTCCAGGTTTAAGGTATTCTTCCTTCAGCTAAAACATGCATGTGGAACCCAGAGTATGATCAACCGTGTGAACGGGAGACGTGTTCAAATATGTCTCAGTTTTCCTCCCCTGGTACTCGGGTGCAACATTCCAGACGCTTTACTAACACTCTCCCGACTTGGAGAGTCAGTCCCTTTAACCTCCTGTTTGGCCCAGTTTGCAATTTCTGCGGAAGATGAACAGGAATAGCGAGAACCAATGAGAGACTAGCTGGAGGTGTCTGGACGGGCAAATTTAACTCTCATTTCCCACCAGGAAGAGGAAATAACCAAAGGCTCAGCGTGCCGTGCCGGAACCAGATTAGGGCCTGAAGCCATCCTGCGGTGTTGCGGCCAGGTCACAAGAAAGCGAGTTGAAGAAAGGAGCTCAGGGGCACTGTAATTCACAAACCTGCAGAGTTATAAATGACAGCTATCGTCCAAAAATAGACTGAAGTAAGGCTGCCAAGAGGACTTGAAAGCGGGGCAGAATTGCAGGAATCCGATTTCAGGAGGTAGACTGGAATTGCATTGAAAGCATAGGAAAAGAGGCAGAACGTCCACAATGATGCACTTGGCCAAAAAGGGCGTATGCGTTTTTTCCTGAATATATTCAGGAAAAAACGCATACGCCCTTTTTGGCCAACCAAGCAAGCTTGCAAAGGAAATCTGCACTACAATGAAGTCTCACTTCCCCCCGGTCAAAAGGGCCATCTGAAAAAAGTGTAAAATCCAGAAAGGCAGGACAGGCCATGGAGAACTGGGAGCCTTGTTATGCTGATGGGCGGGATGTACATTGCCAACAGACACTCGGGAGAAGTGTATGGTGTTTCCTGAAACACCTAGAAAACAAAGCAACAGAGCCAAGGGCACTTCCACTTATGGTCCTATAGCTTAGGGAAATTAAAATCAAAAAGACACAGCCACTCCAAAATTTGGGACGGCTCTTTTTACAGAAATCTCTTCTACGGCACAAGTTAAATATCCCAGAGAGCAAATAATGGATAAAGAAGTTGCGGTACTTATGTACAACAGAATACCACTCAGCAATGAAATCTATGTCACCAGGCCCGTGCCAGCATAATGAGTGGATTGAGGCACGATGATTCTAAGTGAAATAAGTCACACAGAAAAAGAAACATCATAAGGTATCAGTAATACACGGAATGTGAACTTGGCTACACATGAACTGAATTCCAAAACAGAACAGGGTCTCAAGTTTAGAAAACCAACTTATGCCTGCTTAAGGGGGAAGGTGAGTTGGGGTGCTGCATGAAAGCAGAGTTTGAAATTAGCACAGATACCGTTCCATAAGCCAAATATGTAATAGACAAGACCTACCCCTTGCTCAACGAAATGGATTCAACAATGAGGTATCACCTCACACCTGGTAGAATAGGCATCATAGAAAATCTACAAACAAAAAATGCTGGAAAGGGTGTGGCGAAAAGGAACCCTCTTCCAGTATTGTTGGGAATATAAATTGATACAGTCATTATGGAGAACAATATGGAATTTCTTAAGAAACTAACAATAGAATTACCATATGATACAGCAATCCCAGTACTGGACATATACCCAGACAAAACCATAAATCAAAAAGAGTCATTCACCGCAATGTTCATTGCATCACTATTTACAATATCGAGGTAATGGAAGCAACCTAAATGCCCACAGACAGACGAATGCATAAAGCTGTGGTACATATATAAAATGGAATATTACTAAGCCATGAAAAGGAATGAAATTGGGTCATTTGTAGAGACGTCGATGGATCTAGAGACTGTCATACAGAGTGAAGTAAGTCAGAAAGAGAAAAACAAATCTTGTATATTCATGCATATATGTGGAACCTAGAAAAACTGTACAGATTAACCATTTTGCAAGGCATAAATAGAGCAACAGATGTAGACAACAAACGTATGGACAACAAGGGGGGAAAGCTGTTGGGGGGGTGGTGGTGGGAGGAGTTGAGAGACTGGGATTGGCATGTATACATTTATATGTATAAAATAGATAACCAATAAGAACCTGCTGTATAAAAATATAAAATAAAATTCAAAATTAAAAAGAAATAAAATTTAAAAAATAAAACAGAAAAAACAATTATTCCCTGCACATACATGTATTTATATGAATAAATTATTTCCATGCTTATATCTGTAAATACAAAAAAGAGGAATAAAATCTACCTTGAACCAAAAACGAAAAAGAGAAAAAAACACAGAACCCACCAGTTACACAGAGGAAAACCGTATCAGGGCACTTGCTCCAGTTGTAAACAATTCTGAAGTTGGTCAGTGGTGGGGAATCGTCTCCCATTCAGCCAGCAGCCCCACGCAACAAGCGTCCTCATTGCAAAGCTGGGGCACCGTGCCGAGGCATCTGTGAGTAAACGTGAGCTGAGCCCCAGGCCAGTTGCTGCTGAACTATTCCCACCCGTCCCAGGTAAAACACCTGAATATATACAAGGACTTGAAAGCCTAGAGGAAGGGCCATAGAGCCACACGAGTGACAGCATGCCGGCCGACTTGGTGCCTGCAGGCCAGCCAGGATGGTCCTGGCCCTGGGTGCTCTTCTGGAAGATTTCCATTTCCCTGCCTGAGATACCCGTCCTGTCCCTGCCCCCACTGCTTTTTTCCTTCCTCACCTCTGCCCAGGGAGAAATTCCAGCAGCAGGTATGGGTGACACATCCTCTTCTTTAGCAGGTGGCAGCCTGGCAACTGCTGCAGAAAGTCCAGCAGAGCCCCACTCACACTGGGCCACCCACAAAGCCGTGGCCTCTCACTCCCTCCCACCAGCCCAGCCCCGAGACTGCTGACAGGGCAGAGAAAATGGCGTCAGGCACGGCTGCAGGGGCTCTTGCTGCCTGGAGTGGTATTTATATTGATCTCAACCCAGGCACACCTGGGGAGGGCTGGCCGGCACGGTAAGGCTGCCCAGGTCAGCCAATCATCACCCCTCAGGGGCTCACAGTTGCAGAAAATGGAACTTGCTGAACCGGCCAGGTCCAAGGAACAGGTGTGGGCTCCTGAGAGTCAGGATAGACAAGGGGCTGCAGCTTTGGCTTGTTTTCTAATCATTTTATCTGGCCCATGAGTGGGAGACAACTTCAAGAAAACCCTCTCCTAATGAGAGGAACCCAGGAGTCAGGGAGAGGAGGGGTGGGTGGTGGTTGGAGACAGAGGCCTGGTGCCCCGGGTGCAGTGGAAGTCTCTGGAAGACCAGGTGGAGGGAGGCCTCACGGAGTGATGCCCAGGGTTACAGACCTGTCGCAGCTGCTGTTTGTTAGTTCAAGTCCTGCTCTGAGGTGCTCTGTGTCAGCTCTGAGCGACAGGTGAGCTGGGGGTGCTCTGCAATGAGGGCTATGTGCACGGTTCCTGTGTGCCCAGCCCTGCCACGGTACCTGCAAGGGTAGCTCTGTATCCTGGGAGGGGCCTGACCACGAGAGCTCCGTGGGCTGGGGTGGGGGTGGGGTACCTGCCCAGGTGAGCTCCATATTCTGGGATTGGTCTGACCACGAGAGTCCCATGGGCTGCTGGGGACCTGGTAAAGGATGTCAGGACAGTCAGTGAAGCCACCGAGGATATACCTCCAGTTGCTCCTAATTCCTACACCCTGCTGGTCATTCTACCAACCACCAGGACATGGTATTCTGTATTAGTCTTCAATGATGCCTTCTTTTGTATTCCATTAGTCCCAGAGTCACAAGAAATTTTGGCTTGTGAGTGGCAGGACTCAACATACAACTAAAATAATACTTCCGGGCCGTTCGGCCCCAAGGGTGCAAAAATTCCCACACCATCTTTGGGGAAAGCTTAGCTAAAGACCTAAAAGTTCTACCTCTGGAAAAGGAAACCCTCCTTCAATATGCAGGCGACATTCTGATCGCTAGCCCTACTAAGGAGACCTCTGAGCTACCAAGCCAATAAAGGATAGAAGTTGTCCAAGAAAAAGCTCAAATATCACAGACTGCAGTGACCTTCCTGGGCTTCATTCTCACAGAAGGTCGGAGAAGCCCATCCCAGGAAAGGGAAGAAACCATTTTCAGCCTTACCCCTTTCTAAAACTAGAAGACAGCTTAGGGGTTCCTGGGGAGGCCAGGGTTTGCTGCTTCTGGATCCCTAACTACAGTCTACTAGCTGGGCCTCTATATGAAACACTGAAAGGAAAAGATGATGATCCTTTTGAATAGAATCCAGAAGTGGCCTTTCAAGAATGGAAAGAGCAGTCAATTCAGACCCTTGCCCTGGAACTCCCTAATTTAGCTAAACCCTTTGACCTTTACATTCCCGGTGAAAGGTGAATCGCCATTGGAGAATTAGTGCAAAAACTGGGACCACTTGAAATGGAACAATGCAAGAATGCCATCCAGGTAGGATAAACTACGGTCACTAAGGGGCTTGGCCCACTGCCACATCTGGCCAAGATACTGGCGGTATCTAAAAACCTGGAAATCAGCAGCCCAAAAGGCCACCTCCCTCCTAAGGGAAAAGGACCCCACGTGGTGATCCTAACCACCAACCATGCCCTGAAGTTGCAGGGTTCGCTCCGTGGGCACACCGACCTCGAGTGAGGAGGCCCTCCAACTCCAACATCCAGAGAGATAACCGGGGGCAACAGGGCACCATGACGACTCGTGTGAACATCACTTGACCTGGAGTTTCTCTCATAAAACAACAAGAGTGTGTCCCAAAAGAGTAGACTACTGCTTGCAGGACTTACTGCACCCAGAGGGGAGCTAATAATCTTGGCGGGGGAACAGTATACCACACTGTCACCATAGAAAAGCCTACAGACACCGTGATGATGGTGGCCAATAAGACCGGCTGGACTCCTGTTTACTTCAAAAGGCTGTTGACTCAGTGGCCATCATGGTCCTTGATCACCACTGACCCTGGACTGTCTGGGAGTTGAGCGGGCAGGGCTCTGACACCTGGTGCTGTTTGTACGTTAATTCAGGGGCCTAATTGAAGAAAGCGCAGACTACTGGTCAGAGCATCTAGGCTGGCAGAAACGGTCAGCCTAAGGTGGCCAAACAAATGTGGGGCGGGGTGAAACCGGCCCCCACAGTGTCTCTGCACATCTCTTTCCTGGACCCTTAAAGGTCATTAGAATCTATAACACTTCCAATGCTGGTGCTCAGGTGGACGAGCAGGGAGGCAGGGGTCCTGGGGACAATCAACGTCACCGGGAGGCTGCTGGGGAGAAGCTCTGACCCTCGCCCCAGGGTATGAGGGCTCCCAACTCAGCACTCAGCAGTTACAGAAGAAGGGTCTGCACCCTCAGCACTCCAAGAATGAGGAACGGGACAAAAAGCAGAGGAGGGGTTTGTCCCCAGCAAAGCCCATTAAAAATCCCTGGGAGATAAAAATAGAATCTGGGCAATAAAGTCAAGTCTAACCTTTTTTATCCTTTGTGCTTTGTCTAATTTCACGTGCTCCTAGGGTCCCGCATGCAGAGGTTCCACACCCGGCACTTCAGACCAGATTTCCTAGTGCAGAATGGCTGGGTCGACACCTCAGCTCCTGGGGCCCAGTGCAGACTCCACGATATAGAGCCTGAGCTACAGCCAACCCGGCCCTCGAGAGCTCCGCCCCCTCCCTCCCTCCCACTGACTCTGACAGGATCTCTACACAGCAGCCCAGCCCACAGCCCACGGGGTAGTGCATGCTCTCACCTCTCCATTCTCTGATCAAAATATAAAGTTTCCTTTGCTTGTGAACCAAACTCAGTCTCGATCTGTTGGCCCCAATGACACTGGACAGGGGGACACTTGTTGGGGTCCACTCTGGAGGATCAGTAACAGAAATTGAGACTATTGTAACCTCAATGAACAGATGTGTGAGCCAAACTGTAGTTAACATAGAACAGTGTATAAGGCTCGGATAAAATAAGATGTTTTTAACACTTCCATTTGATATTTCCATCACTTTTTATAAGCAAGTTCAGTGAAAAGGTTTGTCTTATTTGTCAGGTCAATATTAGAGAAACGAAGTGATTTCTTTCCAAGGATGTACATCTAATAATCTTGGTTAAACCTTCAATCCTGTTTTAAATGCTTTTCCATTGAAAATGATACCTCTCTTTCAGCTCCCCCATTTCTGAGAAGTATAAAATCTTATAATTTATTATTACCAAAGGGGAAAGGTGGGAGGAGGGATAAATTAACAGTTTGGAATTAACACATACACACTGCTATGTATAAAATAGATCATCAACAAGGAACTACTGTATAGCACAGGGAACTACACTCAACATTTTGCAATAACCTATAAGGGGAAATAATCTGAAAAAGAATAGATATTTTTATTGACATCATCTATCAATGACAGTTAAAGTGTAGCCTAAGGGAAGCTGGTGGTGAGTGCTTCTGACCCTGAAGACTTCAATTATCTAAAGTTTGGACTCTGCCTACTTCCCAAGGCCCTTAATGAACATATGTGTAGCCGTAGCTTAAAAACTTCCCCAGTTTGGGTTTTGGGGAGACACTGATTTTGAAAAAGCCCTGGTGTTCTCCTTACATGAATGGGACTCTTCCTACTGCTAAAACATGTCTGTCACACCCAGAGGATGGTATACCATCTGATCGGGAAGAGTTTGGAAAAGGCATCTCATCTCCTCATCTCCTGGTGCTCGGGTTCACCCCTCCAGCGTCTTTACTAACAGTCTCCCCACTTGGAGATGTCAGCACTGTCAACATCCTGTTGCGTACAGTTTGGAATTTGTCCAGAGGATGAAGCGGAAGGATGAGGAACAATGAGAGACAAGTCCTAGGTGTTCAGACAGGCACATGTCACTCTAATTTCCAATCAGGAAGACGAATTGACCAAAGGCTAGGGTTGCCCATGGAAACAGTATAGGGCTTGAGGAAATCCCGCTGCTTTGTGGCCAGTTCCCATAAACACAAGTTGAACAATGGAACTCAGGGGCAGTAAAATTCACAAAACTGCAGAGTTGAAAATATCCATCACTGAAAAATGTCTTGAGGAAAGTCAAAGTAAAGGACTTGTAAGCAAGGGAGAATGGCAGGAAAGGGATTTGAGGAGGTAGAAAGGACTCGCCATTAAGCACAAGAAAAGGAGCTGAACATTGCCAACATTGCAGTTGGCCAAAAAGGGTGTATGCGTTTTTTTCTGTATATATTCAAGAAAAGGGCATACACGTTTTTAGCCAACCAAACAGGTGGGCACTGGAAGTCAATACTACAAAAGATATCACTTCGCATCAGTCAGAAGAGCCATCCTCATAAAGCGTAAACAACAGAAATGCAGGACAGGGCAACGAGAAGAGGGAGCCCTGTGAGACTTATAGTGGAAATGTATATTGCCAACGGCCATTCTGGAGAAGTGTATTGTGTTTACTAAAGCATCTAAAAAATGAGCTACAGAGCATAGGGCACTTGCACTCATGGGCGTATATCTTGGGAAAAACAAAAATCGAGAGGACACAGGCACCCCAATGTTTACCCCCTCTCTGTTTAAAAGATCCTCGACTAGGATATAACTTAAATGTCTCTGGAGGGAAAAAATGGATAGAGATGTGGTACTTAGGTAGAGTGGAATATTATTCAGCCTGGAAATCAATGAAATATGGCCAGTTGTAACAACTCCCGAGGAGTTACGTATGATCATTCTAAGTGACAGAATTCAAAAAGAAAAAGACACATATCATAAGCTATCACTTAAAGGTGGAATCCAAAATGGCTACACATGAAATAAATTACAAAACAAAAACATAGTCAAATATGTAGAAAACACGCATAAGGCTGCTAAACGGGAAAGGTGGGGAGGGGTGAGGCATCATCCAGGAGGTTGAAATTAGCAAAGATACCATTCCAAATACCAAACTGATAATCAACAAGGCCTACACGGTAGCTAAAAGAACTGCACTCAGCACACTCAAGTCACCGGAAAAGAATATATACGACTGGTAAGAATCTGAAAAAGAATTTATTGATGTCTCTCTGTACGTGAATCAAGTGGATGTACAGCAGCAAGAAACAGAGCTTTGAAAATCAGCTGTAACCAATATAGTAATAAATTGAAAAAAATAAACGACAGAGAGACAGAGAAAACCTCTTACAACTTTTCCTCAGGGATGGTGATGCAACATGGATTGAACACATCTAGACCCACAGCAGGATGAGACATAAGGCTGGAAACTGTTTGCACTAAGAGAAATGTGAGGTTGGGTGAGGAAACGCACACCCTTTAAAGTAATACTACCTGGTACCCATTCAATGGGTCCCAAATCTGCAGGTTCAAGGGATCTTCCTACAGCTAAAACATGCATGGAAAACCCAGAGGACTGTACACCATGTGATCGGGAGATGTGTCTAAAATGCACCTCATTTATCCTCTCCTGGTGCTCCTGTTCACCATTCCAGCCACGCTACTTAGAATCTCCCCACTTGGAGAATCAGCACATTTAAACTTCTGTTTCACACATTTTGCAAATTGTGAGGAGGATGAACGGGAAGAGGGGGAACCAATGAGAGAATAGTTGTAGGGGTTTGGACGGGCACATATCACTCTAATTTCCCATTAAGAATAAGAATTAAAGAAAGGCTCAGCCTGCCTCGCTGGAGCCAAAATAGGGCCTGAAGCAATCCTGCGGGTTTGAGGCCAGCTCACAAAAGAGCAACTTAAAAAATGGAGCTCAGGGTCACTGCAATTCACAAACCTGCAGAGTTATAAATGAAAACTAACGTCCAAAAATATGTTGAGGTAAGGCAAAGAAGAGGATCTGAATGCAAGACAGAATTGCAAGAAACAGATTTCAAGAGATAGATTGGACTCGTCTTTAACGCACATGAAAAGCGGCAGAATTTCGACAATGATGCAGTTGGCCCAAAAGGGCGTATGCGTTTTTTCCTGATTATATCCAGGAAAAAAACGCATATGCACTTTATGGGCAACGAAGCAAGCAAGCAATGCAAATGTGCACAACAAAGAAGTCTCATTTCCCACCAGTCAAAAGGGCCATCCTAAAAAATTGTAAAAACCAGAAATGCAGGACAGGCCATGGAGAACAGGGAGCCTTTATACGCTGATGGGCAGTGTGTGAACTGCCGAGAGCCACTCTGGAGAAGTGTATGGTGGTTCCTAAATCATCTAAAAAACAGAGCTACAGAGCATAGGACACTTCCAATCATGGGAGTATATCTAGGGAAGTCTAAAAATCAACAAGACACAAGCACACCACAGTTTAGGGCTACTCTGTTTACAAGAACCTCAACTTCAGTACACCTTAAATATCCCAGGAAAGAGAACAATGGATAAAGAAGATGTGGTACTTATGTACAATGGAATATCTCTTCACCATGAAATCAATGTAATAAGGCTAGTAGAAGGATAAAGAGTGGATTTAGGTCTGATAATACTACTTGAAATAAGTCAAACAGAAAAAGAAACATATCATAAGATATCACTTATAGAGGGAGGGTAAATATGGCTGCACAAGAAATGAATTACAGAACAGAACAGTGTCTCACATTTAGAAAACACACTTATGTCAGCTAAAGGGGAAAGGAGAGGTGGGGTGATGCATAAAACCAGAGTTTGAAATTAGCACAGATACCGTTCAATAAACCAAATAGGTATTAGACAAGATCTACACCTTGCTCAATGAACTGGCCTCAACACACCCTATACACCGCAGAGAAATATATCTGAGTAATAAGAATCTTAAAACCCATGTATTGATATATCTCCATAAGGGAATCAAGTGTGTGCAGAGCGGCACAAACACAGCAGTGAAAATGAGCTAAACCCCATCATAGAAATAAATTTTAAAAACAAAACGCTGAAACAATGAAAGAGAGAAAAATTCTTACAAAATTCGCTCAGGGGCTGTGATGCAACCTGGATTGACCACATATAAACCCACAGCTGGATAAGACATAAGGCTGGACACTTGGGGCTGAGAGGATTGGTGAGCTTTGGTGAGCAACTGCCGAAAGTTTAATGCAATACTTCATGCTACTCATTCCAAGGGTCCCAACACTCCAGGTTGAAGGGAATCTTCCTACAGCTAAACCATGCTTGGGAAACCCAGCGACTGGTATACCATATGATCGGGAAGGGTTTCTAAAACGCACCTCATTTTTCCTCTCCTGGGGCTCCGGATTGACATTCCAGCCACTTTACTAACAACATCCCCACATGGAGAGTCAATGCCTTTAAGTTCTGGTATTGCACAGTCTGCAGTTAGTGCGGAGGATGAATGGGAATACGGGGAACCAGTGAGAAACTAGCTGTAGCGGTTTCAATGGGCACATGTCACTCTAATGTCACATCAGTAAGAAGAATTAACCAAAGGCACAGCAAGGTGCCCCAGAAGAAAAATAGGGCTTCAAGGAATCCTGTGGTTATGGGGCAAGACCACAAAAATAAGAGCTGAAAAATGGAGCTAAGGGCCACTGCAATTCAAAAACCTGCAGAGTTATAAAGGCCAACAATTTTCAAAAAATATATTGAGGTAAGGTTATGAAGAGGCATTGAAAGCAAGGCAGAATTGCAGGAAACCGATTTCAGGAGGTAGACTGGAATTGCATTGAAAGCATAGGAAAAGCGGCAGAGCGTCCACAATGATGCACTTGGCCAAAAAGGGCGTATGCGTTTTTTCCTGAATATATTCAGGAAAAAACGCATACTCACTTTTTGGCCAACCAAGCAAACTTGCAAAGGAAATCTGCACTACAATGAAGTCTCACTTCCCCCCGGTCAAACGGGCCATCTGAAAAAAGTGTAAAATCCAGAAAGGCAGGACAGGCCATGGAGAACTGGGAGCCTTGTTATGCTGATGGGCGGGATGTAAATTGCCAACAGCCACTCGGGAGAAGTGTATGGTGTTTCCTGAAACATCTAAAAAACAAAGCAACGGAGCCTAGGGCACTTCCACTTATGGTCCTATAGCATAGGGAAATTAAAATCAAAAAGACACAGCCACCCCAAAGTTTGGGACGCCTCTGTTTACAAGAACCTCGTTTACCGTACAAGTTCAGTATCACAGAAAGTGAAAAATGGATAAAGAACTTGTGGTACTTACGTACAATGCAGTATCACTCAGCAATGAAATCTATGTCATCAGGCAATTAGCAGCACAATGAGTGGATTCAGGTATGATGATTCTAACTGAAATAAGTCACACAGAAAAAGAAACATCATAAGATATCAGTAATACACGGAATGTAAACTTGGCTACACAGGAACTGAATTACAGAACAGAACAGGGTCTCAAATTTAGAAAACCAACTTATGCTTGCTTAAGGGTAAATGTGAGTTGGAGTGCTGCATAAAACCAGAGATTGAAATGAGCACAGATAAAGTTCCTTAAGCCAAATATGTAATAGACAAGAGCTACTCCTTGCTCAACGAAATGGACTCAACACCCCATATTAAACGCCTAAGAATGTACCTGACTAGTAAGTATCTTAAAACCTATGGATTGCTATGTCTCCGAAAGAGAATCAAGCATGTGTACAGGGGCATAAACGCAGCAGTGATAGGATTGGAGAGGTTCGGTGAGCAAATGAAGACCCTTTGAAGTCATATTGCATGGTACCCATTCCACGGTTTTCAACTACCCAGGTTTAAGGTATTCTTCCTTCAGCTAAAACATGCATGTGGAACCTAGAGTATGATCAACCATGTGATCGGGAGACGTGTTCAAATATGTCTCAGTTTTCGTACCCTGGTACTCGGGTGCAACATTCCAGACGCTTTACTAACACTCTCCCTACTTGGAGAGTCAGTCCCTTTAACCTCCTGTTTGGCCCAGTTTGCAATTTCTGCGGAAGATGAACAGGAATAGGGAGAACCAATGAGAGACTAGCTGGAGGTGTCTGGACGGGCAAATTTAACTCTCATTTCCCACCAGGAAGAGGAAATAACCAAAGGCTCAGCGTGCTGTGCTGGAACCAGATTAGGGCCTGAAGCCATCCTGCGGTGTTGCGGCCAGGTCACAAGAAAGCGAGTTGAAGAAAGGAGCTCAGGGGCACTGTAATTCACAAACCTGCAGAGTTATAAATGACAGCTATCGTCCAAAAATAGACTGAAGTAAGGCTGCCAAGAGGACTTGAAAGCGGGGCAGAATTGCAGGAATCCGATTTCAGGAGGTAGACTGGAATTGCATTGAAAGCATAGGAAAAGAGGCAGAACGTCCACAATGATGCACTTGGCCAAAAAGGGCGTATGCGTTTTTTCCTGAATATATTCAGGAAAAAACGCATACGGCCTTTTTGGCCAACCAAGCAAGCTTGCAAAGGAAATCTGCACTACAATGAAGTCTCACTTCCCCCCGGTCAAAAGGGCCATCTGAAAAAAGTGTAAAATTCAGAAAGGCAGGACAGGCCATGGAGAACTGGGAGCCTTGTTATGCTGATGGGCGGGATGTAAATTGCCAACAGACACTCGGGAGAAGTGTATGGTGTTTCCTGAAACACCTAGAAAACAAAGCAACAGAGCCAAGGGCACTTCCACTTATGGTCCTATAGCTTAGGGAAATTAAAATCAAAAAGACACAGCCACCCCAAAATTTGGGACGGCTCTTTTTACAGAAATCTCTTCTACGGCACAAGTTAAATATCCCAGAGAGCAAATAATGGATAAAGAAGTTGCGGTACTTATGTACAACAGAATACCACTCAGCAATGAAATCTATGTCATCAGGCCCATGCCAGCATAATGAGTGGATTGAGGCACGATGATTCTAAGTGAAATAAGTCACACAGAAAAAGAAACATCATAAGGTATCAGTAATACACGGAATGTGAACTTGGCTACACATGAACTGAATTCCAAAACAGAACAGGGTCTCAAGTTTAGAAAACCAACTTATGCCTGCTTAAGGGGGAAGGTGAGTTGGGGTGCTGCATGAAAGCAGAGTTTGAAATTAGCACAGATACCGTTCCATAAGCCAAATATGTAATAGACAAGACCTACCCCTTGCTCAACGAAATGGATTCAACAATGAGGTATCACCTCACACCTGGTAGAATAGGCATCATAGAAAATCTACAAACAAAAAATGCTGGAAAGGGTGTGGCTAAAAGGAACCCTCTTCCAGTATTGTTGGGAATATAAATTGATACAGTCATTATGGAGAACAATATGGAATTTCTTAAGAAACTAACAATAGAATTACCATATGATACAGCAATCCCAGTACTGGACATATACCCAGACAAAACCATAAATCAAAAAGAGTCATTCACCGCAATGTTCATTGCATCACTATTTACAATATCGAGGTAATGGAAGCAACCTAAATGCCCACAGACAGACGAATGCATAAAGCTGTGGTACATATATAAAATGGAATATTACTAAGCCATGAAAAGGAATGAAATTGGGTCATTTGTAGAGACGTCGATGGATCTAGAGACTGTCATACAGAGTGAAGTAAGTCAGAAAGAGAAAAACAAATCTTGTATATTCATGCATATATGTGGAACCTAGAAAAACTGTACAGATTAACCATTTTGCAAGGCATAAATAGAGCAACAGATGTAGACAACAAACGTATGGACAACAAGGGGGGAAAGCTGTTGGGGGGGTGGTGGTGGGAGGAGTTGAGAGACTGGGATTGGCATGTATACATTTATATGTATAAAATAGATAACCAATAAGAACCTGCTGTATAAAAATATAAAATAAAATTCAAAATTAAAAAGAAATAAAATTTAAAAAATAAAACAGAAAAAACAATTATTCCCTGCACATACATGTATTTATATGAATAAATTATTTCCATGCTTATATCTGTAAATACAAAAAAGAGGAATAAAATCTACCTTGAACCAAAAACGAAAAAGAGAAAAAAACACAGAACCCACCAGTTACACAGAGGAAAACCGTATCAGGGCACTTGCTCCAGTTGTAAACAATTCTGAAGTTGGTCAGTGGTGGGGAATCGTCTCCCATTCAGCCAGTAGCCCCCACGCAACAAGCGTCCTCATTGCAAAGCTGGGGCACCGTGCCGAGGCATCTGTGAGTAAACGTGAGCTGAGCCCCAGGCCAGTTGCTGCTGAACTATTCCCACCCGTCCCAGGTAAAACACCTGAATATATACAAGGACTTGAAAGCCTAGAGGAAGGGCCATAGAGCCACACGAGTGACAGCATGCCGGCCGACTTGGTGCCTGCAGGCCAGCCAGGATGGTCCTGGCCCTGGGTGCTCTTCTGGAAGATTTCCATTTCCCTGCCTGAGATACCCGTCCTGTCCCTGCCCCCACTGCTTTTTTCCTTCCTCACCTCTGCCCAGGGAGAAATTCCAGCAGCAGGTATGGGTGACACATCCTCTTCTTTAGCAGGTGGCAGCCTGGAAACTGCTGCAGAAAGTCCAGCAGAGCCCCACTCACACTGGGCCACCCACAAAGCCGTGGCCTCTCACTCCCTCCCACCAGCCCAGCCCCGAGACTGCTGACAGGGCAGAGAAAATGGCGTCAGGCACGGCTGCAGGGGCTCTTGCTGCCTGGAGTGGTATTTATATTGATCTCAACCCAGGCACACCTGGGGAGGGCTGGCCGGCACGGTAAGGCTGCCCAGGTCAGCCAATCATCACCCCTCAGGGGCTCAAAGTTGCAGAAAATGGAACTTGCTGAACCGGCCAGGTCCAAGGAACAGGTGTGGGCTCCTGAGAGTCAGGATAGACAAGGGGCTGCAGCTTTGGCTTGTTTTCTAATCATTTTATCTGGCCCATGAGTGGGAGACAACTTCAAGAAAACCCTCTCCTAATGAGAGGAACCCAGGAGTCAGGGAGAGGAGGGGTGGGTGGTGGTTGGAGACAGAGGCCTGGTGCCCCGGGTGCAGTGGAAGTCTCTGGAAGACCAGGTGGAGGGAGGCCTCACGGAGTGATGCCCAGGGTTACAGACCTGTCGCAGCTGCTGTTTGTTAGTTCAAGTCCTGCTCTGAGGTGCTCTGTGTCAGCTCTGAGCGACAGGTGAGCTGGGGGTGCTCTGCAATGAGGGCTATGTGCATGGTTCCTGTGTGCCCAGCCCTGCCACGGTACCTGCAAGGGTAGCTCTGTATCCTGGGAGGGGCCTGACCACGAGAGCTCCGTGGGCTGGGGTGGGGGTGGGGTACCTGCCCAGGTGAGCTCCATATTCTGGGATTGGTCTGACCACGAGAGTCCCATGGGCTGCTGGGGACCTGGTAAAGGATGTCAGGACAGTCAGTGAAGCCACCGAGGATATACCTCCAGTTGCTCCTAATTCCTACACCCTGCTGGTCATTCTACCAACCACCAGGACATGGTATTCTGTATTAGTCTTCAATGATGCCTTCTTTTGTATTCCATTAGTCCCAGAGTCACAAGAAATTTTGGCTTGTGAGTGGCAGGACTCAACATACAACTAAAATAATACTTCCGGGCCGTTCGGCCCCAAGGGTGCAAAAATTCCCACACCATCTTTGGGGAAAGCTTAGCTAAAGACCTAAAAGTTCTACCTCTGGAAAAGGAAACCCTCCTTCAATATGCAGGCGACATTCTGATCGCTAGCCCTACTAAGGAGGCCTCTGAACTACCAAGCCAATAAAGGATAGAAGTTGTCCAAGAAAAAGCTCAAATATCACAGACTGCAGTGACCTTCCTGGGCTTCATTCTCACAGAAGGTCGGAGAAGCCCATCCCAGGAAAGGGAAGAAACCATTTTCAGCCTTACCCCTTTCTAAAACTAGAAGACAGCTTAGGGGTTCCTGGGGAGGCCAGGGTTTGCTGCTTCTGGATCCCTAACTACAGTCTACTAGCTGGGCCTCTATATGAAACACTGAAAGGAAAAGATGATGATCCTTTTGAATAGAATCCAGAAGTGGCCTTTCAAGAATGGAAAGAGCAGTCAATTCAGACCCTTGCCCTGGAACTCCCTAATTTAGCTAAACCCTTTGACCTTTACATTCCCGGTGAAAGGTGAATCGCCATTGGAGAATTAGTGCAAAAACTGGGACCACTTGAAATGGAACAATGCAAGAATGCCATCCAGGTAGGATAAACTACGGTCACTAAGGGGCTTGGCCCACTGCCACATCTGGCCAAGATACTGGCGGTATCTAAAAACCTGGAAATCAGCAGCCCAAAAGGCCACCTCCCTCCTAAGGGAAAAGGACCCCACGTGGTGATCCTAACCACCAACCATGCCCTGAAGTTGCAGGGTTCGCTCCGTGGGCACACCGACCTCGAGTGAGGAGGCCCTCCAACTCCAACATCCAGAGAGATAACCGGGGGCAACAGGGCACCATGACGACTCGTGTGAACATCACTTGACCTGGAGTTTCTCTCATAAAACAACAAGAGTGTGTCCCAAAAGAGTAGACTACTGCTTGCAGGACTTACTGCACCCAGAGGGGAGCTAATAATCTTGGCGGGGGAACAGTATACCACACTGTCACCATAGAAAAGCCTACAGACACCGTGATGATGGTGGCCAATAAGACCGGCTGGACTCCTGTTTACTTCAAAAGGCTGTTGACTCAGTGGCCATCATGGTCCTTGATCACCACTGACCCTGGACTGTCTGGGAGTTGAGCGGGCAGGGCTCTGACACCTGGTGCTGTTTGTACGTTAATTCAGGGGCCTAATTGAAGAAAGCGCAGACTACTGGTCAGAGCATCTAGGCTGGCAGAAACGGTCAGCCTAAGGTGGCCAAACAAATGTGGGGCGGGGTGAAACCGGCCCCCACAGCGTCTCTGCACATCTCTTTCCTGGACCCTTAAAGGTCATTAGAATCTATAACACTTCCAATGCTGGTGCTCAGGTGGACGAGCAGGGAGGCAGGGGTCCTGGGGACAATCAACGTCACCGGGAGGCTGCTGGGGAGAAGCTCTGACCCTCGCCCCAGGGTATGAGGGCTCCCAACTCAGCACTCAGCAGTTACAGAAGAAGGGTCTGCACCCTCAGCACTCCAAGAATGAGGAATGGGACAAAAAGCAGAGGAGGGGTTTGTCCCCAGCAAAGCCCATTAAAAATCCCTGGGAGATAAAAATAGAATCTGGGCAATAAAGTCAAGTCTAACCTTTTTTATCCTTTGTGCTTTGTCTAATTTCACGTGCTCCTAGGGTCCCGCATGCAGAGGTTCCACACCCGGCACTTCAGACCAGATTTCCTAGTGCAGAATGGCTGGGTCGACACCTCAGCTCCTGGGGCCCAGTGCAGACTCCACGATATAGAGCCTGAGCTACAGCCAACCCGGCCCTCGAGAGCTCTGCCCCCTCCCTCCCTCCCACTGACTCTGACAGGATCTCTACACAGCAGCCCAGCCCACAGCCCACGGGGTAGTGCATGCTCTCACCTCTCCATTCTCTGATCAAAATATAAAGTTTCCTTTGCTTGTGAACCAAACTCAGTCTCGATCTGTTGGCCCCAATGACACTGGACAGGGGGACACTTGTTGGGGTCCACTCTGGAGGATCAGTAACAGAAATTGAGACTATTGTAACCTCAATGAACAGATGTGTGAGCCAAACTGTAGTTAACATAGAACAGTGTATAAGGCTCGGATAAAATAAGATGTTTTTAACACTTCCATTTGATATTTCCATCACTTTTTATAAGCAAGTTCAGTGAAAAGGTTTGTCTTATTTGTCAGGTCAATATTAGAGAAACGAAGTGATTTCTTTCCAAGGATGTACATCTAATAATCTTGGTTAAACCTTCAATCCTGTTTTAAATGCTTTTCCATTGAAAATGATACCTCTCTTTCAGCTCCCCCATTTCTGAGAAGTATAAAATCTTATAATTTATTATTACCAAAGGGGAAAGGTGGGAGGAGGGATAAATTAACAGTTTGGAATTAACACATACACACTGCTATGTATAAAATAGATCATCAACAAGGAACTACTGTATAGCACAGGGAACTACACTCAACATTTTGCAATAACCTATAAGGGGAAATAATCTGAAAAAGAATAGATATTTTTATTGACATCATCTATCAATGACAGTTAAAGTGTAGCCTAAGGGAAGCTGGTGGTGAGTGCTTCTGACCCTGAAGACTTCAATTATCTAAAGTTTGGACTCTGCCTACTTCCCAAGGCCCTTAATGAACATATGTGTAGCCGTAGCTTAAAAACTTCCCCAGTTTGGGTTTTGGGGAGACACTGATTTTGAAAAAGCCCTGGTGTTCTCCTTACATGAATGGGACTCTTCCTACTGCTAAAACATGTCTGTCACACCCAGAGGATGGTATACCATCTGATCGGGAAGAGTTTGGAAAAGGCATCTCATCTCCTCATCTCCTGGTGCTCGGGTTCACCCCTCCAGCGTCTTTACTAACAGTCTCCCCACTTGGAGATGTCAGCACTGTCAACATCCTGTTGCGTACAGTTTGGAATTTGTCCAGAGGATGAAGCGGAAGGATGAGGAACAATGAGAGACAAGTCCTAGGTGTTCAGACAGGCACATGTCACTCTAATTTCCAATCAGGAAGACGAATTGACCAAAGGCTAGGGTTGCCCATGGAAACAGTATAGGGCTTGAGGAAATCCCGCTGCTTTGTGGCCAGTTCCCATAAACACAAGTTGAACAATGGAACTCAGGGGCAGTAAAATTCACAAAACTGCAGAGTTGAAAATATCCATCACTGAAAAATGTCTTGAGGAAAGTCAAAGAAAAGGACTTGTAAGCAAGGGAGAATGGCAGGAAAGGGATTTGAGGAGGTAGAAAGGACTCGCCATTAAGCACAAGAAAAGGAGCTGAACATTGCCAACATTGCAGTTGGCCAAAAAGGGTGTATGCGTTTTTTTCTGTATATATTCAAGAAAAGGGCATACACTTTTTTAGCCAACCAAACAGGTGGGCACTGGAAGTCAATACTACAAAAGATATCACTTCGCATCAGTCAGAAGAGCCATCCTCATAAAGCGTAAACAACAGAAATGCAGGACAGGGCAATGAGAAGAGGGAGCCCTGTGAGACTTATAGTGGAAATGTATATTGCCAACGGCCATTCTGGAGAAGTGTATTGTGTTTACTAAAGCATCTAAAAAATGAGCTACAGAGCATAGGGCACTTGCACTCATGGGCGTATATCTTGGGAAAAACAAAAATCGAGAGGACACAGGCACCCCAATGTTTACCCCCTCTCTGTTTAAAAGATCCTCGACTAGGATATAACTTAAATGTCTCTGGAGGGAAAAAATGGATAGAGATGTGGTACTTAGGTAGAGTGGAATATTATTCAGCCTGGAAATCAATGAAATATGGCCAGTTGTAACAACTCCCGAGGAGTTACGTATGATCATTCTAAGTGACAGAATTCAAAAAGAAAAAGACACATATCATAAGCTATCACTTAAAGGTGGAATCCAAAATGGCTACACATGAAATAAATTACAAAACAAAAACATAGTCAAATATGTAGAAAACACGCATAAGGCTGCTAAACGGGAAAGGTGGGGAGGGGTGAGGCATCATCCAGGAGGTTGAAATTAGCAAAGATACCATTCCAAATACCAAACTGATAATCAACAAGGCCTACACGGTAGCTAAAAGAACTGCACTCAGCACACTCAAGTCACCGGAAAAGAATATATAGGACTGGTAAGAATCTGAAAAAGAATTTATTGATGTCTCTCTGTACGTGAATCAAGTGGATGTACAGCAGCAAGAAACAGAGCTTTGAAAATCAGCTGTAACCAATATAGTAATAAATTGAAAAAAATAAACGACAGAGAGACAGAGAAAACCTCTTACAACTTTTCCTCAGGGACGGTGATGCAACATGGATTGAACACATCTAGACCCACAGCAGGATGAGACATAAGGCTGGAAACTGTTTGCACTAAGAGAAATGTGAGGTTGGGTGAGGAAACGCACACCCTTTAAAGTAATACTACCTGGTACCCATTCAATGGGTCCCAAATCTGCAGGTTCAAGGGATCTTCCTACAGCTAAAACATGCATGGAAAACCCAGAGGACTGTACACCATGTGATCGGGAGATGTGTCTAAAATGCACCTCATTTATCCTCTCCTGGTGCTCCTGTTCACCATTCCAGCCACGCTACTTAGAATCTCCCCACTTGGAGAATCAGCACATTTAAACTTCTGTTTCACACATTTTGCAAATTGTGAGGAGGATGAACGGGAAGAGGGGTAACCAATGAGAGAATAGTTGTAGGGGTTTGGACGGGCACATATCACTCTAATTTCCCATTAAGAATAAGAATTAAAGAAAGGCTCAGCCTGCCTCGCCGGAGCCAAAATAGGGCCTGAAGCAATCCTGCGGGTTTGAGGCCAGCTCACAAAAGAGCAACTTAAAAAATGGAGCTCAGGGTCACTGCAATTCACAAACCTGCAGAGTTATAAATGAAAACTAACGTCCAAAAATATGTTGAGGTAAGGCAAAGAAGAGGATCTGAATGCAAGACAGAATTGCAAGAAACAGATTTCAAGAGATAGATTGGACTCGTCTTTAACGCACATGAAAAGCGGCAGAATTTCGACAATGATGCAGTTGGCCCAAAAGGGCGTATGCGTTTTTTCCTGATTATATCCAGGAAAAAAACGCATACGCACTTTATGGGCAACGAAGCAAGCAAGCAATGCAAATGTGCACAACAAAGAAGTCTCATTTCCCACCAGTCAAAAGGGCCATCCTAAAAAATTGTAAAAACCAGAAATGCAGGACAGGCCATGGAGAACAGGGAGCCTTTATACGCTGATGGGCAGTGTGTGAACTGCCGAGAGCCACTCTGGAGAAGTGTATGGTGGTTCCTAAATCATCTAAAAAACAGAGCTACAGAGCATAGGACACTTCCAATCATGGGAGTATATCTAGGGAAGTCTAAAAATCAACAAGACACAAGCACACCACAGTTTAGGGCTACTCTGTTTACAAGAACCTCAACTTCAGTACACCTTAAATATCCCAGGAAAGAGAACAATGGATAAAGAAGATGTGGTACTTATGTACAATGGAATATCTCTTCACCATGAAATCAATGTAATAAGGCTAGTAGAAGGATAAAGAGTGGATTTAGGTCTGATAATACTACTTGAAATAAGTCAAACAGAAAAAGAAACATATCATAAGATATCACTTATAGAGGGAGGGTAAATATGGCTGCACAAGAAATGAATTACAGAACAGAACAGTGTCTCACATTTAGAAAACACACTTATGTCAGCTAAAGGGGAAAGGAGAGGTGGGGTGATGCATAAAACCAGAGTTTGAAATTAGCACAGATACCGTTCAATAAACCAAATAGGTATTAGACAAGATCTACACCTTGCTCAATGAACTGGCCTCAACACACCCTATACACCGCAGAGAAATATATCTGAGTAATAAGAATCTTAAAACCCATGTATTGATATATCTCCATAAGGGAATCAAGTGTGTGCAGAGCGGCACAAACACAGCAGTGAAAATGAGCTAAACCCCATTATAGAAATAAATTTTAAAAACAAAACGCTGAAACAATGAAAGAGAGAAAAATTCTTACAAAATTCGCTCAGGGGCTGTGATGCAACCTGGATTGACCACATATAAACCCACAGCTGGATAAGACATAAGGCTGGACACTTGGGGCTGAGAGGATTGGTGAGCTTTGGTGAGCAACTGCCGAAAGTTTAATGCAATACTTCATGCTACTCATTCCAAGGGTCCCAACACTCCAGGTTGAAGGGAATCTTCCTACAGCTAAACCATGCTTGGGAAACCCAGCGACTGGTATACCATATGATCGGGAAGGGTTTCTAAAACGCACCTCATTTTTCCTCTCCTGGGGCTCCGGATCGACATTCCAGCCACTTTACTAACAACATCCCCACATGGAGAGTCAATGCCTTTAAGTTCTGGTATTGCACAGTCTGCAGTTAGTGCGGAGGATGAATGGGAATAGGGGGAACCAGTGAGAAACTAGCTGTAGCGGTTTCAATGGGCACATGTCACTCTAATGTCACATCAGTAAGAAGAATTAACCAAAGGCACAGCAAGGTGCCCCAGAAGAAAAATAGGGCTTCAAGGAATCCTGTGGTTATGGGGCAAGACCACAAAAATAAGAGCTGAAAAATGGAGCTAAGGGCCACTGCAATTCAAAAACCTGCAGAGTTATAAAGGCCAACAATTTTCAACAAATATATTGAGGTAAGGCTATGAAGAGGCATTGAAAGCAAGGCAGAATTGCAGGAAACCGATTTCAGGAGGTAGACTGGAATTGCATTGAAAGCATAGGAAAAGAGGCAGAGCGTCCACAATGATGCACTTGGCCAAAAAGGGCGTATGCGTTTTTTCCTGAATATATTCAGGAAAAAACGCATACGCGCTTTTTGGCCAACCAAGTAAGCTTGCAAAGGAAATCTGCACTACAATGAACTCTCACTTCCACCGGGTCAAAAGGGCCATCTGAAAAAAGTGTAAAATCCATAACGGCACCACAGGCCATGGAGAACTGGGAGCCTTCTTATGCTGATGGGCGGGATGTAAATTGCCAACAGCCACTCGGGAGAAGTGTATGGTGTTTCCTGAAACATCTAAAAAACAAAGCAACAGAGCCTAGGGCACTTCCACTTATGGTCCTATAGCTTAGGGAAATTAAAATCAAAAAGACACAGCCACCCCAAAATTTGGGACGGCTCTGTTTACAAGAACCTCGTTTACGGTACAAGTTCAATATCGCAGAAAGTGAAAAATGGATAAAGAAGTTGTGGTACTTACGTACAATGCAATAACACTCAGCAATGAAATCTATGTCATCAGGCCCGTAGCACCATAATGAGTGGATTCAGGTATGATGATTCGAACTGAAATAAGTCACACAGAAAAGAAACATCATAAGGTATCACTAATACACAGAATGTGAACTTGGCTACACATGAACTGAATTACAAAACAGAACAGGGTCTCAAGTTTAGAAAACCAACTTATGCTTGCTTAAGGAGGAAGGTGAGTTGGGGTGCTGCATAAAACTAGAGTTTGAAATGAGCACAGATAAAGTTCCTTAAGCCAAATATGTAATAGACAAGAGCTACTCCTTGCTCAACGAAATGGACTCAACACCGCATATTAAACGCCTAAGAATGTATCTGACTAGTAAGTATCTTAAAACCTATGGATTGCTATGTCTCCGAAAGAGAATCAAGCATGTGTACAGGGGCATAAACGCAGCAGTGATAGGATTGGAGAGGTTTGGTGAGCAAATGAAGACCCTTTGAAGTCATATTGCATGGTACCCATTCCACGGGTCTCAACTCTCCAGGTTTAAGGTATTCTTCCTTCAGCTAAAACATGCATGTGGAACCCAGAGTATGATCAACCGTGTGAACGGGAGACGTGTTCAAATATGTCTCAGTTTTCCTCCCCTGGTACTCGGGTGCAACATTCCAGACGCTTTACTAACACTCTCCCGACTTGGAGAGTCAGTCCCTTTAACCTCCTGTTTGGCCCAGTTTGCAATTTCTGCGGAAGATGAACAGGAATAGCGAGAACCAATGAGAGACTAGCTGGAGGTGTCTGGACGGGCAAATTTAACTCTCATTTCCCACCAGGAAGAGGAAATAACCAAAGGCTCAGCGTGCCGTGCCGGAACCAGATTAGGGCCTGAAGCCATCCTGCGGTGTTGCGGCCAGGTCACAAGAAAGCGAGTTGAAGAAAGGAGCTCAGGGGCACTGTAATTCACAAACCTGCAGAGTTATAAATGACAGCTATCGTCCAAAAATAGACTGAAGTAAGGCTGCCAAGAGGACTTGAAAGCGGGGCAGAATTGCAGGAAACCGATTTCAGGAGGTAGACTGGAATTGCATTGAAAGCATAGGAAAAGAGGCAGAACGTCCACAATGATGCACTTGGCCAAAAAGGGCGTATGCGTTTTTTCCTGAATATATTCAGGAAAAAACGCATACGCCCTTTTTGGCCAACCAAGCAAGCTTGCAAAGGAAATCTGCACTACAATGAAGTCTCACTTCCCCCCGGTCAAAAGGGCCATCTGAAAAAAGTGTAAAATCCAGAAAGGCAGGACAGGCCATGGAGAACTGGGAGCCTTGTTATGCTGATGGGCGGGATGTACATTGCCAACAGACACTCGGGAGAAGTGTATGGTGTTTTCTGAAACACCTAGAAAACAAAGCAACAGAGCCAAGGGCACTTCCACTTATGGTCCTATAGCTTAGGGAAATTAAAATCAAAAAGACACAGCCACTCCAAAATTTGGGACGGCTCTTTTTACAGAAATCTCTTCTACGGCACAAGTTAAATATCCCAGAGAGCAAATAATGGATAAAGAAGTTGCGGTACTTATGTACAACAGAATACCACTCAGCAATGAAATCTATGTCACCAGGCCCGTGCCAGCATAATGAGTGGATTGAGGCACGATGATTCTAAGTGAAATAAGTCACACAGAAAAAGAAACATCATAAGGTATCAGTAATACACGGAATGTGAACTTGGCTACACATGAACTGAATTCCAAAACAGAACAGGGTCTCAAGTTTAGAAAACCAACTTATGCCTGCTTAAGGGGGAAGGTGAGTTGGGGTGCTGCATAAAACTAGAGTTTGAAATGAGCACAGATAAAGTTCCTTAAGCCAAATATGTAATAGACAAGAGCTACTCCTTGCTCAACGAAATGGACTCAACACCGCATATTAAACGCCTAAGAATGTATCTGACTAGTAAGTATCTTAAAACCTATGGATTGCTATGTCTCCGAAAGAGAATCAAGCATGTGTACAGGGGCATAAACGCAGCAGTGATAGGATTGGAGAGGTTTGGTGAGCAAATGAAGACCCTTTGAAGTCATATTGCATGGTACCCATTCCACGGGTCTCAACTCTCCAGGTTTAAGGTATTCTTCCTTCAGCTAAAACATGCATGTGGAACCCAGAGTATGATCAACCGTGTGAACGGGAGACGTGTTCAAATATGTCTCAGTTTTCCTCCCCTGGTACTCGGGTGCAACATTCCAGACGCTTTACTAACACTCTCCCGACTTGGAGAGTCAGTCCCTTTAACCTCCTGTTTGGCCCAGTTTGCAATTTCTGCGGAAGATGAACAGGAATAGCGAGAACCAATGAGAGACTAGCTGGAGGTGTCTGGACGGGCAAATTTAACTCTCATTTCCCACCAGGAAGAGGAAATAACCAAAGGCTCAGCGTGCCGTGCCGGAACCAGATTAGGGCCTGAAGCCATCCTGCGGTGTTGCGGCCAGGTCACAAGAAAGCGAGTTGAAGAAAGGAGCTCAGGGGCACTGTAATTCACAAACCTGCAGAGTTATAAATGACAGCTATCGTCCAAAAATAGACTGAAGTAAGGCTGCCAAGAGGACTTGAAAGCGGGGCAGAATTGCAGGAAACCGATTTCAGGAGGTAGACTGGAATTGCATTGAAAGCATAGGAAAAGAGGCAGAACGTCCACAATGATGCACTTGGCCAAAAAGGGCGTATGCGTTTTTTCCTGAATATATTCAGGAAAAAACGCATACGCCCTTTTTGGCCAACCAAGCAAGCTTGCAAAGGAAATCTGCACTACAATGAAGTCTCACTTCCCCCCGGTCAAAAGGGCCATCTGAAAAAAGTGTAAAATCCAGAAAGGCAGGACAGGCCATGGAGAACTGGGAGCCTTGTTATGCTGATGGGCGGGATGTACATTGCCAACAGACACTCGGGAGAAGTGTATGGTGTTTTCTGAAACACCTAGAAAACAAAGCAACAGAGCCAAGGGCACTTCCACTTATGGTCCTATAGCTTAGGGAAATTAAAATCAAAAAGACACAGCCACTCCAAAATTTGGGACGGCTCTTTTTACAGAAATCTCTTCTACGGCACAAGTTAAATATCCCAGAGAGCAAATAATGGATAAAGAAGTTGCGGTACTTATGTACAACAGAATACCACTCAGCAATGAAATCTATGTCACCAGGCCCGTGCCAGCATAATGAGTGGATTGAGGCACGATGATTCTAAGTGAAATAAGTCACACAGAAAAAGAAACATCATAAGGTATCAGTAATACACGGAATGTGAACTTGGCTACACATGAACTGAATTCCAAAACAGAACAGGGTCTCAAGTTTAGAAAACCAACTTATGCCTGCTTAAGGGGGAAGGTGAGTTGGGGTGCTGCATGAAAGCAGAGTTTGAAATTAGCACAGATACCGTTCCATAAGCCAAATATGTAATAGACAAGACCTACCCCTTGCTCAACGAAATGGATTCAACAATGAGGTATCACCTCACACCTGGTAGAATAGGCATCATAGAAAATCTACAAACA
The DNA here is from genome assembly GCF_964374135.1 of Grampus griseus. Taxonomy (NCBI): domain Eukaryota; kingdom Metazoa; phylum Chordata; class Mammalia; order Artiodactyla; family Delphinidae; genus Grampus; species Grampus griseus. The sequence goes on from NW_028133065.1 coordinate 241,398, forward strand.
AAAAATGCTGGAAAGGGTGTGGCGAAAAGGAACCCTCTTCCAGTATTGTTGGGAATATAAATTGATACAGTCATTATGGAGAACAATATGGAATTTCTTAAGAAACTAACAATAGAATTACCATATGATACAGCAATCCCAGTACTGGACATATACCCAGACAAAACCATAAATCAAAAAGAGTCATTCACCGCAATGTTCATTGCATCACTATTTACAATATCGAGGTAATGGAAGCAACCTAAATGCCCACAGACAGACGAATGCATAAAGCTGTGGTACATATATAAAATGGAATATTACTAAGCCATGAAAAGGAATGAAATTGGGTCATTTGTAGAGACGTCGATGGATCTAGAGACTGTCATACAGAGTGAAGTAAGTCAGAAAGAGAAAAACAAATCTTGTATATTCATGCATATATGTGGAACCTAGAAAAACTGTACAGATTAACCATTTTGCAAGGCATAAATAGAGCAACAGATGTAGACAACAAACGTATGGACAACAAGGGGGGAAAGCTGTTGGGGGGGTGGTGGTGGGAGGAGTTGAGAGACTGGGATTGGCATGTATACATTTATATGTATAAAATAGATAACCAATAAGAACCTGCTGTATAAAAATATAAAATAAAATTCAAAATTAAAAAGAAATAAAATTTAAAAAATAAAAATGAAAAAACAATTATTCCCTGCACATACATGTATTTATATGAATAAATTATTTCCATGCTTATATCTGTAAATACAAAAAAGAGGAATAAAATCTACCTTGAACCAAAAACGAAAAAGAGAAAAAAACACAGAACCCACCAGTTACACAGAGGAAAACCGTATCAGGGCACTTGCTCCAGTTGTAAACAATTCTGAAGTTGGTCAGTGGTGGGGAATCGTCTCCCATTCAGCCAGCAGCCCCCACGCAACAAGCGTCCTCATTGCAAAGCTGGGGCACCGTGCCGAGGCATCTGTGAGTAAACGTGAGCTGAGCCCCAGGCCAGTTGCTGCTGAACTATTCCCACCCGTCCCAGGTAAAACACCTGAATATATACAAGGACTTGAAAGCCTAGAGGAAGGGCCATAGAGCCACACGAGTGACAGCATGCCGGCCGACTTGGTGCCTGCAGGCCAGCCAGGATGGTCCTGGCCCTGGGTGCTCTTCTGGAAGATTTCCATTTCCCTGCCTGAGATACCCGTCCTGTCCCTGCCCCCACTGCTTTTTTCCTTCCTCACCTCTGCCCAGGGAGAAATTCCAGCAGCAGGTATGGGTGACACATCCTCTTCTTTAGCAGGTGGCAGCCTGGCAACTGCTGCAGAAAGTCCAGCAGAGCCCCACTCACACTGGGCCACCCACAAAGCCGTGGCCTCTCACTCCCTCCCACCAGCCCAGCCCCGAGACTGCTGACAGGGCAGAGAAAATGGCGTCAGGCACGGCTGCAAGGGCTCTTGCTGCCTGGAGTGGTATTTATATTGATCTCAACCCAGGCACACCTGGGGAGGGCTGGCCGGCACGGTAAGGCTGCCCAGGTCAGCCAATCATCACCCCTCAGGGGCTCACAGTTGCAGAAAATGGAACTTGCTGAACCGGCCAGGTCCAAGGAACAGGTGTGGGCTCCTGAGAGTCAGGATAGACAAGGGGCTGCAGCTTTGGCTTGTTTTCTAATCATTTTATCTGGCCCATGAGTGGGAGACAACTTCAAGAAAACCCTCTCCTAATGAGAGGAACCCAGGAGTCAGGGAGAGGAGGGGTGGGTGGTGGTTGGAGACAGAGGCCTGGTGCCCCGGGTGCAGTGGAAGTCTCTGGAAGACCAGGTGGAGGGAGGCCTCACGGAGTGATGCCCAGGGTTACAGACCTGTCGCAGCTGCTGTTTGTTAGTTCAAGTCCTGCTCTGAGGTGCTCTGTGTCAGCTCTGAGCGACAGGTGAGCTGGGGGTGCTCTGCAATGAGGGCTATGTGCACGGTTCCTGTGTGCCCAGCCCTGCCACGGTACCTGCAAGGGTAGCTCTGTATCCTGGGAGGGGCCTGACCACGAGAGCTCCGTGGGCTGGGGTGGGGGTGGGGTACCTGCCCAGGTGAGCTCCATATTCTGGGATTGGTCTGACCACGAGAGTCCCATGGGCTGCTGGGGACCTGGTAAAGGATGTCAGGACAGTCAGTGAAGCCACCGAGGATATACCTCCAGTTGCTCCTAATTCCTACACCCTGCTGGTCATTCTACCAACCACCAGGACATGGTATTCTGTATTAGTCTTCAATGATGCCTTCTTTTGTATTCCATTAGTCCCAGAGTCACAAGAAATTTTGGCTTGTGAGTGGCAGGACTCAACATACAACTAAAACAATACTTCCGGGCCGTTCGGCCCCAAGGGTGCAAAAATTCCCACACCATCTTTGGGGAAAGCTTAGCTAAAGACCTAAAAGTTCTACCTCTGGAAAAGGAAACCCTCCTTCAATATGCAGGCGACATTCTGATCGCTAGCCCTACTAAGGAGGCCTCTGAACTACCAAGCCAATAAAGGATAGAAGTTGTCCAAGAAAAAGCTCAAATATCACAGACTGCAGTGACCTTCCTGGGCTTCATTCTCACAGAAGGTCGGAGAAGCCCATCCCAGGAAAGGGAAGAAACCATTTTCAGCCTTACCCCTTTCTAAAACTAGAAGACAGCTTAGGGGTTCCTGGGGAGGCCAGGGTTTGCTGCTTCTGGATCCCTAACTACAGTCTACTAGCTGGGCCTCTATATGAAACACTGAAAGGAAAAGATGATGATCCTTTTGAATAGAATCCAGAAGTGGCCTTTCAAGAATGGAAAGAGCAGTCAATTCAGACCCTTGCCCTGGAACTCCCTAATTTAGCTAAACCCTTTGACCTTTACATTCCCGGTGAAAGGTGAATCGCCATTGGAGAATTAGTGCAAAAACTGGGACCACTTGAAATGGAACAATGCAAGAATGCCATCCAGGTAGGATAAACTACGGTCACTAAGGGGCTTGGCCCACTGCCACATCTGGCCAAGATACTGGCGGTATCTAAAAACCTGGAAATCAGCAGCCCAAAAGGCCACCTCCCTCCTAAGGGAAAAGGACCCCACGTGGTGATCCTAACCACCAACCATGCCCTGAAGTTGCAGGGTTCGCTCCGTGGGCACACCGACCTCGAGTGAGGAGGCCCTCCAACTCCAACATCCAGAGAGATAACCGGGGGCAACAGGGCACCATGACGACTCGTGTGAACATCACTTGACCTGGAGTTTCTCTCATAAAACAACAAGAGTGTGTCCCAAAAGAGTAGACTACTGCTTGCAGGACTTACTGCACCCAGAGGGGAGCTAATAATCTTGGCGGGGGAACAGTATACCACACTGTCACCATAGAAAAGCCTACAGACACCGTGATGATGGTGGCCAATAAGACCGGCTGGACTCCTGTTTACTTCAAAAGGCTGTTGACTCAGTGGCCATCATGGTCCTTGATCACCACTGACCCTGGACTGTCTGGGAGTTGAGCGGGCAGGGCTCTGACACCTGGTGCTGTTTGTACGTTAATTCAGGGGCCTAATTGAAGAAAGCGCAGACTACTGGTCAGAGCATCTAGGCTGGCAGAAACGGTCAGCCTAAGGTGGCCAAACAAATGTGGGGCGGGGTGAAACCGGCCCCCACAGCGTCTCTGCACATCTCTTTCCTGGACCCTTAAAGGTCATTAGAATCTATAACACTTCCAATGCTGGTGCTCAGGTGGACGAGCAGGGAGGCAGGGGTCCTGGGGACAATCAACGTCACCGGGAGGCTGCTGGGGAGAAGCTCTGACCCTCGCCCCAGGGTATGAGGGCTCCCAACTCAGCACTCAGCAGTTACAGAAGAAGGGTCTGCACCCTCAGCACTCCAAGAATGAGGAATGGGACAAAAAGCAGAGGAGGGGTTTGTCCCCAGCAAAGCCCATTAAAAATCCCTGGGAGATAAAAATAGAATCTGGGCAATAAAGTCAAGTCTAACCTTTTTTATCCTTTGTGCTTTGTCTAATTTCACGTGCTCCTAGGGTCCCGCATGCAGAGGTTCCACACCCGGCACTTCAGACCAGATTTCCTAGTGCAGAATGGCTGGGTCGACACCTCAGCTCCTGGGGCCCAGTGCAGACTCCACGATATAGAGCCTGAGCTACAGCCAACCCGGCCCTCGAGAGCTCTGCCCCCTCCCTCCCTCCCACTGACTCTGACAGGATCTCTACACAGCAGCCCAGCCCACAGCCCACGGGGTAGTGCATGCTCTCACCTCTCCATTCTCTGATCAAAATATAAAGTTTCCTTTGCTTGTGAACCAAACTCAGTCTCGATCTGTTGGCCCCAATGACACTGGACAGGGGGACACTTGTTGGGGTCCACTCTGGAGGATCAGTAACAGAAATTGAGACTATTGTAACCTCAATGAACAGATGTGTGAGCCAAACTGTAGTTAACATAGAACAGTGTATAAGGCTCGGATAAAATAAGATGTTTTTAACACTTCCATTTGATATTTCCATCACTTTTTATAAGCAAGTTCAGTGAAAAGGTTTGTCTTATTTGTCAGGTCAATATTAGAGAAACGAAGTGATTTCTTTCCAAGGATGTACATCTAATAATCTTGGTTAAACCTTCAATCCTGTTTTAAATGCTTTTCCATTGAAAATGATACCTCTCTTTCAGCTCCCCCATTTCTGAGAAGTATAAAATCTTATAATTTATTATTACCAAAGGGGAAAGGTGGGAGGAGGGATAAATTAACAGTTTGGAATTAACACATACACACTGCTATGTATAAAATAGATCATCAACAAGGAACTACTGTATAGCACAGGGAACTACACTCAACATTTTGCAATAACCTATAAGGGGAAATAATCTGAAAAAGAATAGATATTTTTATTGACATCATCTATCAATGACAGTTAAAGTGTAGCCTAAGGGAAGCTGGTGGTGAGTGCTTCTGACCCTGAAGACTTCAATTATCTAAAGTTTGGACTCTGCCTACTTCCCAAGGCCCTTAATGAACATATGTGTAGCCGTAGCTTAAAAACTTCCCCAGTTTGGGTTTTGGGGAGACACTGATTTTGAAAAAGCCCTGGTGTTCTCCTTACATGAATGGGACTCTTCCTACTGCTAAAACATGTCTGTCACACCCAGAGGATGGTATACCATCTGATCGGGAAGAGTTTGGAAAAGGCATCTCATCTCCTCATCTCCTGGTGCTCGGGTTCACCCCTCCAGCGTCTTTACTAACAGTCTCCCCACTTGGAGATGTCAGCACTGTCAACATCCTGTTGCGTACAGTTTGGAATTTGTCCAGAGGATGAAGCGGAAGGATGAGGAACAATGAGAGACAAGTCCTAGGTGTTCAGACAGGCACATGTCACTCTAATTTCCAATCAGGAAGACGAATTGACCAAAGGCTAGGGTTGCCCATGGAAACAGTATAGGGCTTGAGGAAATCCCGCTGCTTTGTGGCCAGTTCCCATAAACACAAGTTGAACAATGGAACTCAGGGGCAGTAAAATTCACAAAACTGCAGAGTTGAAAATATCCATCACTGAAAAATGTCTTGAGGAAAGTCAAAGAAAAGGACTTGTAAGCAAGGGAGAATGGCAGGAAAGGGATTTGAGGAGGTAGAAAGGACTCGCCATTAAGCACAAGAAAAGGAGCTGAACATTGCCAACATTGCAGTTGGCCAAAAAGGGTGTATGCGTTTTTTTCTGTATATATTCAAGAAAAGGGCATACACTTTTTTAGCCAACCAAACAGGTGGGCACTGGAAGTCAATACTACAAAAGATATCACTTCGCATCAGTCAGAAGAGCCATCCTCATAAAGCGTAAACAACAGAAATGCAGGACAGGGCAATGAGAAGAGGGAGCCCTGTGAGACTTATAGTGGAAATGTATATTGCCAACGGCCATTCTGGAGAAGTGTATTGTGTTTACTAAAGCATCTAAAAAATGAGCTACAGAGCATAGGGCACTTGCACTCATGGACGTATATCTTGGGAAAAACAAAAATCGAGAGGACACAGGCACCCCAATGTTTACCCCCTCTCTGTTTAAAAGATCCTCGACTAGGATATAACTTAAATGTCTCTGGAGGGAAAAAATGGATAGAGATGTGGTACTTAGGTAGAGTGGAATATTATTCAGCCTGGAAATCAATGAAATATGGCCAGTTGTAACAACTCCCGAGGAGTTACGTATGATCATTCTAAGTGACAGAATTCAAAAAGAAAAAGACACATATCATAAGCTATCACTTAAAGGTGGAATCCAAAATGGCTACACATGAAATAAATTACAAAACAAAAACATAGTCAAATATGTAGAAAACACGCATAAGGCTGCTAAACGGGAAAGGTGGGGAGGGGTGAGGCATCATCCAGGAGGTTGAAATTAGCAAAGATACCATTCCAAATACCAAACTGATAATCAACAAGGCCTACACGGTAGCTAAAAGAACTGCACTCAGCACACTCAAGTCACCGGAAAAGAATATATAGGACTGGTAAGAATCTGAAAAAGAATTTATTGATGTCTCTCTGTACGTGAATCAAGTGGATGTACAGCAGCAAGAAACAGAGCTTTGAAAATCAGCTGTAACCAATATAGTAATAAATTGAAAAAAATAAACGACAGAGAGACAGAGAAAACCTCTTACAACTTTTCCTCAGGGACGGTGATGCAACATGGATTGAACACATCTAGACCCACAGCAGGATGAGACATAAGGCTGGAAACTGTTTGCACTAAGAGAAATGTGAGGTTGGGTGAGGAAACGCACACCCTTTAAAGTAATACTACCTGGTACCCATTCAATGGGTCCCAAATCTGCAGGTTCAAGGGATCTTCCTACAGCTAAAACATGCATGGAAAACCCAGAGGACTGTACACCATGTGATCGGGAGATGTGTCTAAAATGCACCTCATTTATCCTCTCCTGGTGCTCCTGTTCACCATTCCAGCCACGCTACTTAGAATCTCCCCACTTGGAGAATCAGCACATTTAAACTTCTGTTTCACACATTTTGCAAATTGTGAGGAGGATGAACGGGAAGAGGGGTAACCAATGAGAGAATAGTTGTAGGGGTTTGGACGGGCACATATCACTCTAATTTCCCATTAAGAATAAGAATTAAAGAAAGGCTCAGCCTGCCTCGCCGGAGCCAAAATAGGGCCTGAAGCAATCCTGCGGGTTTGAGGCCAGCTCACAAAAGAGCAACTTAAAAAATGGAGCTCAGGGTCACTGCAATTCACAAACCTGCAGAGTTATAAATGAAAACTAACGTCCAAAAATATGTTGAGGTAAGGCAAAGAAGAGGATCTGAATGCAAGACAGAATTGCAAGAAACAGATTTCAAGAGATAGATTGGACTCGTCTTTAACGCACATGAAAAGCGGCAGAATTTCGACAATGATGCAGTTGGCCCAAAAGGGCGTATGCGTTTTTTCCTGATTATATCCAGGAAAAAAACGCATACGCACTTTATGGGCAACGAAGCAAGCAAGCAATGCAAATGTGCACAACAAAGAAGTCTCATTTCCCACCAGTCAAAAGGGCCATCCTAAAAAATTGTAAAAACCAGAAATGCAGGACAGGCCATGGAGAACAGGGAGCCTTTATACGCTGATGGGCAGTGTGTGAACTGCCGAGAGCCACTCTGGAGAAGTGTATGGTGGTTCCTAAATCATCTAAAAAACAGAGCTACAGAGCATAGGACACTTCCAATCATGGGAGTATATCTAGGGAAGTCTAAAAATCAACAAGACACAAGCACACCACAGTTTAGGGCTACTCTGTTTACAAGAACCTCAACTTCAGTACACCTTAAATATCCCAGGAAAGAGAACAATGGATAAAGAAGATGTGGTACTTATGTACAATGGAATATCTCTTCACCATGAAATCAATGTAATAAGGCTAGTAGAAGGATAAAGAGTGGATTTAGGTCTGATAATACTACTTGAAATAAGTCAAACAGAAAAAGAAACATATCATAAGATATCACTTATAGAGGGAGGGTAAATATGGCTGCACAAGAAATGAATTACAGAACAGAACAGTGTCTCACATTTAGAAAACACACTTATGTCAGCTAAAGGGGAAAGGAGAGGTGGGGTGATGCATAAAACCAGAGTTTGAAATTAGCACAGATACCGTTCAATAAACCAAATAGGTATTAGACAAGATCTACACCTTGCTCAATGAACTGGCCTCAACACACCCTATACACCGCAGAGAAATATATCTGAGTAATAAGAATCTTAAAACCCATGTATTGATATATCTCCATAAGGGAATCAAGTGTGTGCAGAGCGGCACAAACACAGCAGTGAAAATGAGCTAAACCCCATTATAGAAATAAATTTTAAAAACAAAACGCTGAAACAATGAAAGAGAGAAAAATTCTTACAAAATTCGCTCAGGGGCTGTGATGCAACCTGGATTGACCACATATAAACCCACAGCTGGATAAGACATAAGGCTGGACACTTGGGGCTGAGAGGATTGGTGAGCTTTGGTGAGCAACTGCCGAAAGTTTAATGCAATACTTCATGCTACTCATTCCAAGGGTCCCAACACTCCAGGTTGAAGGGAATCTTCCTACAGCTAAACCATGCTTGGGAAACCCAGCGACTGGTATACCATATGATCGGGAAGGGTTTCTAAAACGCACCTCATTTTTCCTCTCCTGGGGCTCCGGATCGACATTCCAGCCACTTTACTAACAACATCCCCACATGGAGAGTCAATGCCTTTAAGTTCTGGTATTGCACAGTCTGCAGTTAGTGCGGAGGATGAATGGGAATAGGGGGAACCAGTGAGAAACTAGCTGTAGCGGTTTCAATGGGCACATGTCACTCTAATGTCACATCAGTAAGAAGAATTAACCAAAGGCACAGCAAGGTGCCCCAGAAGAAAAATAGGGCTTCAAGGAATCCTGTGGTTATGGGGCAAGACCACAAAAATAAGAGCTGAAAAATGGAGCTAAGGGCCACTGCAATTCAAAAACCTGCAGAGTTATAAAGGCCAACAATTTTCAACAAATATATTGAGGTAAGGCTATGAAGAGGCATTGAAAGCAAGGCAGAATTGCAGGAAACCGATTTCAGGAGGTAGACTGGAATTGCATTGAAAGCATAGGAAAAGAGGCAGAGCGTCCACAATGATGCACTTGGCCAAAAAGGGCGTATGCGTTTTTTCCTGAATATATTCAGGAAAAAACGCATACGCCCTTTTTGGCCAACCAAGTAAGCTTGCAAAGGAAATCTGCACTACAATGAACTCTCACTTCCACCGGGTCAAAAGGGCCATCTGAAAAAAGTGTAAAATCCATAACGGCACCACAGGCCATGGAGAACTGGGAGCCTTCTTATGCTGATGGGCGGGATGTAAATTGCCAACAGCCACTCGGGAGAAGTGTATGGTGTTTCCTGAAACATCTAAAAAACAAAGCAACAGAGCCTAGGGCACTTCCACTTATGGTCCTATAGCTTAGGGAAATTAAAATCAAAAAGACACAGCCACCCCAAAATTTGGGACGGCTCTGTTTACAAGAACCTCGTTTACGGTACAAGTTCAATATCGCAGAAAGTGAAAAATGGATAAAGAAGTTGTGGTACTTACGTACAATGCAATAACACTCAGCAATGAAATCTATGTCATCAGGCCCGTAGCACCATAATGAGTGGATTCAGGTATGATGATTCGAACTGAAATAAGTCACACAGAAAAGAAACATCATAAGGTATCACTAATACACAGAATGTGAACTTGGCTACACATGAACTGAATTACAAAACAGAACAGGGTCTCAAGTTTAGAAAACCAACTTATGCTTGCTTAAGGAGGAAGGTGAGTTGGGGTGCTGCATAAAACTAGAGTTTGAAATGAGCACAGATAAAGTTCCTTAAGCCAAATATGTAATAGACAAGAGCTACTCCTTGCTCAACGAAATGGACTCAACACCGCATATTAAACGCCTAAGAATGTATCTGACTAGTAAGTATCTTAAAACCTATGGATTGCTATGTCTCCGAAAGAGAATCAAGCATGTGTACAGGGGCATAAACGCAGCAGTGATAGGATTGGAGAGGTTTGGTGAGCAAATGAAGACCCTTTGAAGTCATATTGCATGGTACCCATTCCACGGGTCTCAACTCTCCAGGTTTAAGGTATTCTTCCTTCAGCTAAAACATGCATGTGGAACCCAGAGTATGATCAACCGTGTGAACGGGAGACGTGTTCAAATATGTCTCAGTTTTCCTCCCCTGGTACTCGGGTGCAACATTCCAGACGCTTTACTAACACTCTCCCGACTTGGAGAGTCAGTCCCTTTAACCTCCTGTTTGGCCCAGTTTGCAATTTCTGCGGAAGATGAACAGGAATAGCGAGAACCAATGAGAGACTAGCTGGAGGTGTCTGGACGGGCAAATTTAACTCTCATTTCCCACCAGGAAGAGGAAATAACCAAAGGCTCAGCGTGCCGTGCCGGAACCAGATTAGGGCCTGAAGCCATCCTGCGGTGTTGCGGCCAGGTCACAAGAAAGCGAGTTGAAGAAAGGAGCTCAGGGGCACTGTAATTCACAAACCTGCAGAGTTATAAATGACAGCTATCGTCCAAAAATAGACTGAAGTAAGGCTGCCAAGAGGACTTGAAAGCGGGGCAGAATTGCAGGAAACCGATTTCAGGAGGTAGACTGGAATTGCATTGAAAGCATAGGAAAAGAGGCAGAACGTCCACAATGATGCACTTGGCCAAAAAGGGCGTATGCGTTTTTTCCTGAATATATTCAGGAAAAAACGCATACGCCCTTTTTGGCCAACCAAGCAAGCTTGCAAAGGAAATCTGCACTACAATGAAGTCTCACTTCCCCCCGGTCAAAAGGGCCATCTGAAAAAAGTGTAAAATCCAGAAAGGCAGGACAGGCCATGGAGAACTGGGAGCCTTGTTATGCTGATGGGCGGGATGTACATTGCCAACAGACACTCGGGAGAAGTGTATGGTGTTTTCTGAAACACCTAGAAAACAAAGCAACAGAGCCAAGGGCACTTCCACTTATGGTCCTATAGCTTAGGGAAATTAAAATCAAAAAGACACAGCCACTCCAAAATTTGGGACGGCTCTTTTTACAGAAATCTCTTCTACGGCACAAGTTAAATATCCCAGAGAGCAAATAATGGATAAAGAAGTTGCGGTACTTATGTACAACAGAATACCACTCAGCAATGAAATCTATGTCACCAGGCCCGTGCCAGCATAATGAGTGGATTGAGGCACGATGATTCTAAGTGAAATAAGTCACACAGAAAAAGAAACATCATAAGGTATCAGTAATACACGGAATGTGAACTTGGCTACACATGAACTGAATTCCAAAACAGAACAGGGTCTCAAGTTTAGAAAACCAACTTATGCCTGCTTAAGGGGGAAGGTGAGTTGGGGTGCTGCATGAAAGCAGAGTTTGAAATTAGCACAGATACCGTTCCATAAGCCAAATATGTAATAGACAAGACCTACCCCTTGCTCAACGAAATGGATTCAACAATGAGGTATCACCTCACACCTGGTAGAATAGGCATCATAGAAAATCTACAAACAAAAAATGCTGGAAAGGGTGTGGCGAAAAGGAACCCTCTTCCAGTATTGTTGGGAATATAAATTGATACAGTCATTATGGAGAACAATATGGAATTTCTTAAGAAACTAACAATAGAATTACCATATGATACAGCAATCCCAGTACTGGACATATACCCAGACAAAACCATAAATCAAAAAGAGTCATTCACCGCAATGTTCATTGCATCACTATTTACAATATCGAGGTAATGGAAGCAACCTAAATGCCCACAGACAGACGAATGCATAAAGCTGTGGTACATATATAAAATGGAATATTACTAAGCCATGAAAAGGAATGAAATTGGGTCATTTGTAGAGACGTCGATGGATCTAGAGACTGTCATACAGAGTGAAGTAAGTCAGAAAGAGAAAAACAAATCTTGTATATTCATGCATATATGTGGAACCTAGAAAAACTGTACAGATTAACCATTTTGCAAGGCACAAATAGAGCAACAGATGTAGACAACAAACGTATGGACAACAAGGGGGGAAAGCTGTTGGGGGGGTGGTGGTGGGAGGAGTTGAGAGACTGGGATTGGCATGTATACATTTATATGTATAAAATAGATAACCAATAAGAACCTGCTGTATAAAAATATAAAATAAAATTCAAAATTAAAAAGAAATAAAATTTAAAAAATAAAAATGAAAAAACAATTATTCCCTGCACATACATGTATTTATATGAATAAATTATTTCCATGCTTATATCTGTAAATACAAAAAAGAGGAATAAAATCTACCTTGAACCAAAAACGAAAAAGAGAAAAAAACACAGAACCCACCAGTTACACAGAGGAAAACCGTATCAGGGCACTTGCTCCAGTTGTAAACAATTCTGAAGTTGGTCAGTGGTGGGGAATCGTCTCCCATTCAGCCAGCAGCCCCCACGCAACAAGCGTCCTCATTGCAAAGCTGGGGCACCGTGCCGAGGCATCTGTGAGTAAACGTGAGCTGAGCCCCAGGCCAGTTGCTGCTGAACTATTCCCACCCGTCCCAGGTAAAACACCTGAATATATACAAGGACTTGAAAGCCTAGAGGAAGGGCCATAGAGCCACACGAGTGACAGCATGCCGGCCGACTTGGTGCCTGCAGGCCAGCCAGGATGGTCCTGGCCCTGGGTGCTCTTCTGGAAGATTTCCATTTCCCTGCCTGAGATACCCGTCCTGTCCCTGCCCCCACTGCTTTTTTCCTTCCTCACCTCTGCCCAGGGAGAAATTCCAGCAGCAGGTATGGGTGACACATCCTCTTCTTTAGCAGGTGGCAGCCTGGCAACTGCTGCAGAAAGTCCAGCAGAGCCCCACTCACACTGGGCCACCCACAAAGCCGTGGCCTCTCACTCCCTCCCACCAGCCCAGCCCCGAGACTGCTGACAGGGCAGAGAAAATGGCGTCAGGCACGGCTGCAAGGGCTCTTGCTGCCTGGAGTGGTATTTATATTGATCTCAACCCAGGCACACCTGGGGAGGGCTGGCCGGCACGGTAAGGCTGCCCAGGTCAGCCAATCATCACCCCTCAGGGGCTCACAGTTGCAGAAAATGGAACTTGCTGAACCGGCCAGGTCCAAGGAACAGGTGTGGGCTCCTGAGAGTCAGGATAGACAAGGGGCTGCAGCTTTGGCTTGTTTTCTAATCATTTTATCTGGCCCATGAGTGGGAGACAACTTCAAGAAAACCCTCTCCTAATGAGAGGAACCCAGGAGTCAGGGAGAGGAGGGGTGGGTGGTGGTTGGAGACAGAGGCCTGGTGCCCCGGGTGCAGTGGAAGTCTCTGGAAGACCAGGTGGAGGGAGGCCTCACGGAGTGATGCCCAGGGTTACAGACCTGTCGCAGCTGCTGTTTGTTAGTTCAAGTCCTGCTCTGAGGTGCTCTGTGTCAGCTCTGAGCGACAGGTGAGCTGGGGGTGCTCTGCAATGAGGGCTATGTGCACGGTTCCTGTGTGCCCAGCCCTGCCACGGTACCTGCAAGGGTAGCTCTGTATCCTGGGAGGGGCCTGACCACGAGAGCTCCGTGGGCTGGGGTGGGGGTGGGGTACCTGCCCAGGTGAGCTCCATATTCTGGGATTGGTCTGACCACGAGAGTCCCATGGGCTGCTGGGGACCTGGTAAAGGATGTCAGGACAGTCAGTGAAGCCACCGAGGATATACCTCCAGTTGCTCCTAATTCCTACACCCTGCTGGTCATTCTACCAACCACCAGGACATGGTATTCTGTATTAGTCTTCAATGATGCCTTCTTTTGTATTCCATTAGTCCCAGAGTCACAAGAAATTTTGGCTTGTGAGTGGCAGGACTCAACATACAACTAAAACAATACTTCCGGGCCGTTCGGCCCCAAGGGTGCAAAAATTCCCACACCATCTTTGGGGAAAGCTTAGCTAAAGACCTAAAAGTTCTACCTCTGGAAAAGGAAACCCTCCTTCAATATGCAGGCGACATTCTGATCGCTAGCCCTACTAAGGAGGCCTCTGAACTACCAAGCCAATAAAGGATAGAAGTTGTCCAAGAAAAAGCTCAAATATCACAGACTGCAGTGACCTTCCTGGGCTTCATTCTCACAGAAGGTCGGAGAAGCCCATCCCAGGAAAGGGAAGAAACCATTTTCAGCCTTACCCCTTTCTAAAACTAGAAGACAGCTTAGGGGTTCCTGGGGAGGCCAGGGTTTGCTGCTTCTGGATCCCTAACTACAGTCTACTAGCTGGGCCTCTATATGAAACACTGAAAGGAAAAGATGATGATCCTTTTGAATAGAATCCAGAAGTGGCCTTTCAAGAATGGAAAGAGCAGTCAATTCAGACCCTTGCCCTGGAACTCCCTAATTTAGCTAAACCCTTTGACCTTTACATTCCCGGTGAAAGGTGAATCGCCATTGGAGAATTAGTGCAAAAACTGGGACCACTTGAAATGGAACAATGCAAGAATGCCATCCAGGTAGGATAAACTACGGTCACTAAGGGGCTTGGCCCACTGCCACATCTGGCCAAGATACTGGCGGTATCTAAAAACCTGGAAATCAGCAGCCCAAAAGGCCACCTCCCTCCTAAGGGAAAAGGACCCCACGTGGTGATCCTAACCACCAACCATGCCCTGAAGTTGCAGGGTTCGCTCCGTGGGCACACCGACCTCGAGTGAGGAGGCCCTCCAACTCCAACATCCAGAGAGATAACCGGGGGCAACAGGGCACCATGACGACTCGTGTGAACATCACTTGACCTGGAGTTTCTCTCATAAAACAACAAGAGTGTGTCCCAAAAGAGTAGACTACTGCTTGCAGGACTTACTGCACCCAGAGGGGAGCTAATAATCTTGGCGGGGGAACAGTATACCACACTGTCACCATAGAAAAGCCTACAGACACCGTGATGATGGTGGCCAATAAGACCGGCTGGACTCCTGTTTACTTCAAAAGGCTGTTGACTCAGTGGCCATCATGGTCCTTGATCACCACTGACCCTGGACTGTCTGGGAGTTGAGCGGGCAGGGCTCTGACACCTGGTGCTGTTTGTACGTTAATTCAGGGGCCTAATTGAAGAAAGCGCAGACTACTGGTCAGAGCATCTAGGCTGGCAGAAACGGTCAGCCTAAGGTGGCCAAACAAATGTGGGGCGGGGTGAAACCGGCCCCCACAGCGTCTCTGCACATCTCTTTCCTGGACCCTTAAAGGTCATTAGAATCTATAACACTTCCAATGCTGGTGCTCAGGTGGACGAGCAGGGAGGCAGGGGTCCTGGGGACAATCAACGTCACCGGGAGGCTGCTGGGGAGAAGCTCTGACCCTCGCCCCAGGGTATGAGGGCTCCCAACTCAGCACTCAGCAGTTACAGAAGAAGGGTCTGCACCCTCAGCACTCCAAGAATGAGGAATGGGACAAAAAGCAGAGGAGGGGTTTGTCCCCAGCAAAGCCCATTAAAAATCCCTGGGAGATAAAAATAGAATCTGGGCAATAAAGTCAAGTCTAACCTTTTTTATCCTTTGTGCTTTGTCTAATTTCACGTGCTCCTAGGGTCCCGCATGCAGAGGTTCCACACCCGGCACTTCAGACCAGATTTCCTAGTGCAGAATGGCTGGGTCGACACCTCAGCTCCTGGGGCCCAGTGCAGACTCCACGATATAGAGCCTGAGCTACAGCCAACCCGGCCCTCGAGAGCTCTGCCCCCTCCCTCCCTCCCACTGACTCTGACAGGATCTCTACACAGCAGCCCAGCCCACAGCCCACGGGGTAGTGCATGCTCTCACCTCTCCATTCTCTGATCAAAATATAAAGTTTCCTTTGCTTGTGAACCAAACTCAGTCTCGATCTGTTGGCCCCAATGACACTGGACAGGGGGACACTTGTTGGGGTCCACTCTGGAGGATCAGTAACAGAAATTGAGACTATTGTAACCTCAATGAACAGATGTGTGAGCCAAACTGTAGTTAACATAGAACAGTGTATAAGGCTCGGATAAAATAAGATGTTTTTAACACTTCCATTTGATATTTCCATCACTTTTTATAAGCAAGTTCAGTGAAAAGGTTTGTCTTATTTGTCAGGTCAATATTAGAGAAACGAAGTGATTTCTTTCCAAGGATGTACATCTAATAATCTTGGTTAAACCTTCAATCCTGTTTTAAATGCTTTTCCATTGAAAATGATACCTCTCTTTCAGCTCCCCCATTTCTGAGAAGTATAAAATCTTATAATTTATTATTACCAAAGGGGAAAGGTGGGAGGAGGGATAAATTAACAGTTTGGAATTAACACATACACACTGCTATGTATAAAATAGATCATCAACAAGGAACTACTGTATAGCACAGGGAACTACACTCAACATTTTGCAATAACCTATAAGGGGAAATAATCTGAAAAAGAATAGATATTTTTATTGACATCATCTATCAATGACAGTTAAAGTGTAGCCTAAGGGAAGCTGGTGGTGAGTGCTTCTGACCCTGAAGACTTCAATTATCTAAAGTTTGGACTCTGCCTACTTCCCAAGGCCCTTAATGAACATATGTGTAGCCGTAGCTTAAAAACTTCCCCAGTTTGGGTTTTGGGGAGACACTGATTTTGAAAAAGCCCTGGTGTTCTCCTTACATGAATGGGACTCTTCCTACTGCTAAAACATGTCTGTCACACCCAGAGGATGGTATACCATCTGATCGGGAAGAGTTTGGAAAAGGCATCTCATCTCCTCATCTCCTGGTGCTCGGGTTCACCCCTCCAGCGTCTTTACTAACAGTCTCCCCACTTGGAGATGTCAGCACTGTCAACATCCTGTTGCGTACAGTTTGGAATTTGTCCAGAGGATGAAGCGGAAGGATGAGGAACAATGAGAGACAAGTCCTAGGTGTTCAGACAGGCACATGTCACTCTAATTTCCAATCAGGAAGACGAATTGACCAAAGGCTAGGGTTGCCCATGGAAACAGTATAGGGCTTGAGGAAATCCCGCTGCTTTGTGGCCAGTTCCCATAAACACAAGTTGAACAATGGAACTCAGGGGCAGTAAAATTCACAAAACTGCAGAGTTGAAAATATCCATCACTGAAAAATGTCTTGAGGAAAGTCAAAGAAAAGGACTTGTAAGCAAGGGAGAATGGCAGGAAAGGGATTTGAGGAGGTAGAAAGGACTCGCCATTAAGCACAAGAAAAGGAGCTGAACATTGCCAACATTGCAGTTGGCCAAAAAGGGTGTATGCGTTTTTTTCTGTATATATTCAAGAAAAGGGCATACACTTTTTTAGCCAACCAAACAGGTGGGCACTGGAAGTCAATACTACAAAAGATATCACTTCGCATCAGTCAGAAGAGCCATCCTCATAAAGCGTAAACAACAGAAATGCAGGACAGGGCAATGAGAAGAGGGAGCCCTGTGAGACTTATAGTGGAAATGTATATTGCCAACGGCCATTCTGGAGAAGTGTATTGTGTTTACTAAAGCATCTAAAAAATGAGCTACAGAGCATAGGGCACTTGCACTCATGGACGTATATCTTGGGAAAAACAAAAATCGAGAGGACACAGGCACCCCAATGTTTACCCCCTCTCTGTTTAAAAGATCCTCGACTAGGATATAACTTAAATGTCTCTGGAGGGAAAAAATGGATAGAGATGTGGTACTTAGGTAGAGTGGAATATTATTCAGCCTGGAAATCAATGAAATATGGCCAGTTGTAACAACTCCCGAGGAGTTACGTATGATCATTCTAAGTGACAGAATTCAAAAAGAAAAAGACACATATCATAAGCTATCACTTAAAGGTGGAATCCAAAATGGCTACACATGAAATAAATTACAAAACAAAAACATAGTCAAATATGTAGAAAACACGCATAAGGCTGCTAAACGGGAAAGGTGGGGAGGGGTGAGGCATCATCCAGGAGGTTGAAATTAGCAAAGATACCATTCCAAATACCAAACTGATAATCAACAAGGCCTACACGGTAGCTAAAAGAACTGCACTCAGCACACTCAAGTCACCGGAAAAGAATATATAGGACTGGTAAGAATCTGAAAAAGAATTTATTGATGTCTCTCTGTACGTGAATCAAGTGGATGTACAGCAGCAAGAAACAGAGCTTTGAAAATCAGCTGTAACCAATATAGTAATAAATTGAAAAAAATAAACGACAGAGAGACAGAGAAAACCTCTTACAACTTTTCCTCAGGGACGGTGATGCAACATGGATTGAACACATCTAGACCCACAGCAGGATGAGACATAAGGCTGGAAACTGTTTGCACTAAGAGAAATGTGAGGTTGGGTGAGGAAACGCACACCCTTTAAAGTAATACTACCTGGTACCCATTCAATGGGTCCCAAATCTGCAGGTTCAAGGGATCTTCCTACAGCTAAAACATGCATGGAAAACCCAGAGGACTGTACACCATGTGATCGGGAGATGTGTCTAAAATGCACCTCATTTATCCTCTCCTGGTGCTCCTGTTCACCATTCCAGCCACGCTACTTAGAATCTCCCCACTTGGAGAATCAGCACATTTAAACTTCTGTTTCACACATTTTGCAAATTGTGAGGAGGATGAACGGGAAGAGGGGTAACCAATGAGAGAATAGTTGTAGGGGTTTGGACGGGCACATATCACTCTAATTTCCCATTAAGAATAAGAATTAAAGAAAGGCTCAGCCTGCCTCGCCGGAGCCAAAATAGGGCCTGAAGCAATCCTGCGGGTTTGAGGCCAGCTCACAAAAGAGCAACTTAAAAAATGGAGCTCAGGGTCACTGCAATTCACAAACCTGCAGAGTTATAAATGAAAACTAACGTCCAAAAATATGTTGAGGTAAGGCAAAGAAGAGGATCTGAATGCAAGACAGAATTGCAAGAAACAGATTTCAAGAGATAGATTGGACTCGTCTTTAACGCACATGAAAAGCGGCAGAATTTCGACAATGATGCAGTTGGCCCAAAAGGGCGTATGCGTTTTTTCCTGATTATATCCAGGAAAAAAACGCATACGCACTTTATGGGCAACGAAGCAAGCAAGCAATGCAAATGTGCACAACAAAGAAGTCTCATTTCCCACCAGTCAAAAGGGCCATCCTAAAAAATTGTAAAAACCAGAAATGCAGGACAGGCCATGGAGAACAGGGAGCCTTTATACGCTGATGGGCAGTGTGTGAACTGCCGAGAGCCACTCTGGAGAAGTGTATGGTGGTTCCTAAATCATCTAAAAAACAGAGCTACAGAGCATAGGACACTTCCAATCATGGGAGTATATCTAGGGAAGTCTAAAAATCAACAAGACACAAGCACACCACAGTTTAGGGCTACTCTGTTTACAAGAACCTCAACTTCAGTACACCTTAAATATCCCAGGAAAGAGAACAATGGATAAAGAAGATGTGGTACTTATGTACAATGGAATATCTCTTCACCATGAAATCAATGTAATAAGGCTAGTAGAAGGATAAAGAGTGGATTTAGGTCTGATAATACTACTTGAAATAAGTCAAACAGAAAAAGAAACATATCATAAGATATCACTTATAGAGGGAGGGTAAATATGGCTGCACAAGAAATGAATTACAGAACAGAACAGTGTCTCACATTTAGAAAACACACTTATGTCAGCTAAAGGGGAAAGGAGAGGTGGGGTGATGCATAAAACCAGAGTTTGAAATTAGCACAGATACCGTTCAATAAACCAAATAGGTATTAGACAAGATCTACACCTTGCTCAATGAACTGGCCTCAACACACCCTATACACCGCAGAGAAATATATCTGAGTAATAAGAATCTTAAAACCCATGTATTGATATATCTCCATAAGGGAATCAAGTGTGTGCAGAGCGGCACAAACACAGCAGTGAAAATGAGCTAAACCCCATTATAGAAATAAATTTTAAAAACAAAACGCTGAAACAATGAAAGAGAGAAAAATTCTTACAAAATTCGCTCAGGGGCTGTGATGCAACCTGGATTGACCACATATAAACCCACAGCTGGATAAGACATAAGGCTGGACACTTGGGGCTGAGAGGATTGGTGAGCTTTGGTGAGCAACTGCCGAAAGTTTAATGCAATACTTCATGCTACTCATTCCAAGGGTCCCAACACTCCAGGTTGAAGGGAATCTTCCTACAGCTAAACCATGCTTGGGAAACCCAGCGACTGGTATACCATATGATCGGGAAGGGTTTCTAAAACGCACCTCATTTTTCCTCTCCTGGGGCTCCGGATCGACATTCCAGCCACTTTACTAACAACATCCCCACATGGAGAGTCAATGCCTTTAAGTTCTGGTATTGCACAGTCTGCAGTTAGTGCGGAGGATGAATGGGAATAGGGGGAACCAGTGAGAAACTAGCTGTAGCGGTTTCAATGGGCACATGTCACTCTAATGTCACATCAGTAAGAAGAATTAACCAAAGGCACAGCAAGGTGCCCCAGAAGAAAAATAGGGCTTCAAGGAATCCTGTGGTTATGGGGCAAGACCACAAAAATAAGAGCTGAAAAATGGAGCTAAGGGCCACTGCAATTCAAAAACCTGCAGAGTTATAAAGGCCAACAATTTTCAACAAATATATTGAGGTAAGGCTATGAAGAGGCATTGAAAGCAAGGCAGAATTGCAGGAAACCGATTTCAGGAGGTAGACTGGAATTGCATTGAAAGCATAGGAAAAGAGGCAGAGCGTCCACAATGATGCACTTGGCCAAAAAGGGCGTATGCGTTTTTTCCTGAATATATTCAGGAAAAAACGCATACGCCCTTTTTGGCCAACCAAGTAAGCTTGCAAAGGAAATCTGCACTACAATGAACTCTCACTTCCACCGGGTCAAAAGGGCCATCTGAAAAAAGTGTAAAATCCATAACGGCACCACAGGCCATGGAGAACTGGGAGCCTTCTTATGCTGATGGGCGGGATGTAAATTGCCAACAGCCACTCGGGAGAAGTGTATGGTGTTTCCTGAAACATCTAAAAAACAAAGCAACAGAGCCTAGGGCACTTCCACTTATGGTCCTATAGCTTAGGGAAATTAAAATCAAAAAGACACAGCCACCCCAAAATTTGGGACGGCTCTGTTTACAAGAACCTCGTTTACGGTACAAGTTCAATATCGCAGAAAGTGAAAAATGGATAAAGAAGTTGTGGTACTTACGTACAATGCAATAACACTCAGCAATGAAATCTATGTCATCAGGCCCGTAGCACCATAATGAGTGGATTCAGGTATGATGATTCGAACTGAAATAAGTCACACAGAAAAGAAACATCATAAGGTATCACTAATACACAGAATGTGAACTTGGCTACACATGAACTGAATTACAAAACAGAACAGGGTCTCAAGTTTAGAAAACCAACTTATGCTTGCTTAAGGAGGAAGGTGAGTTGGGGTGCTGCATAAAACTAGAGTTTGAAATGAGCACAGATAAAGTTCCTTAAGCCAAATATGTAATAGACAAGAGCTACTCCTTGCTCAACGAAATGGACTCAACACCGCATATTAAACGCCTAAGAATGTATCTGACTAGTAAGTATCTTAAAACCTATGGATTGCTATGTCTCCGAAAGAGAATCAAGCATGTGTACAGGGGCATAAACGCAGCAGTGATAGGATTGGAGAGGTTTGGTGAGCAAATGAAGACCCTTTGAAGTCATATTGCATGGTACCCATTCCACGGGTCTCAACTCTCCAGGTTTAAGGTATTCTTCCTTCAGCTAAAACATGCATGTGGAACCCAGAGTATGATCAACCGTGTGAACGGGAGACGTGTTCAAATATGTCTCAGTTTTCCTCCCCTGGTACTCGGGTGCAACATTCCAGACGCTTTACTAACACTCTCCCGACTTGGAGAGTCAGTCCCTTTAACCTCCTGTTTGGCCCAGTTTGCAATTTCTGCGGAAGATGAACAGGAATAGCGAGAACCAATGAGAGACTAGCTGGAGGTGTCTGGACGGGCAAATTTAACTCTCATTTCCCACCAGGAAGAGGAAATAACCAAAGGCTCAGCGTGCCGTGCCGGAACCAGATTAGGGCCTGAAGCCATCCTGCGGTGTTGCGGCCAGGTCACAAGAAAGCGAGTTGAAGAAAGGAGCTCAGGGGCACTGTAATTCACAAACCTGCAGAGTTATAAATGACAGCTATCGTCCAAAAATAGACTGAAGTAAGGCTGCCAAGAGGACTTGAAAGCGGGGCAGAATTGCAGGAAACCGATTTCAGGAGGTAGACTGGAATTGCATTGAAAGCATAGGAAAAGAGGCAGAACGTCCACAATGATGCACTTGGCCAAAAAGGGCGTATGCGTTTTTTCCTGAATATATTCAGGAAAAAACGCATACGCCCTTTTTGGCCAACCAAGCAAGCTTGCAAAGGAAATCTGCACTACAATGAAGTCTCACTTCCCCCCGGTCAAAAGGGCCATCTGAAAAAAGTGTAAAATCCAGAAAGGCAGGACAGGCCATGGAGAACTGGGAGCCTTGTTATGCTGATGGGCGGGATGTACATTGCCAACAGACACTCGGGAGAAGTGTATGGTGTTTCCTGAAACACCTAGAAAACAAAGCAACAGAGCCAAGGGCACTTCCACTTATGGTCCTATAGCTTAGGGAAATTAAAATCAAAAAGACACAGCCACTCCAAAATTTGGGACGGCTCTTTTTACAGAAATCTCTTCTACGGCACAAGTTAAATATCCCAGAGAGCAAATAATGGATAAAGAAGTTGCGGTACTTATGTACAACAGAATACCACTCAGCAATGAAATCTATGTCACCAGGCCCGTGCCAGCATAATGAGTGGATTGAGGCACGATGATTCTAAGTGAAATAAGTCACACAGAAAAAGAAACATCATAAGGTATCAGTAATACACGGAATGTGAACTTGGCTACACATGAACTGAATTCCAAAACAGAACAGGGTCTCAAGTTTAGAAAACCAACTTATGCCTGCTTAAGGGGGAAGGTGAGTTGGGGTGCTGCATGAAAGCAGAGTTTGAAATTAGCACAGATACCGTTCCATAAGCCAAATATGTAATAGACAAGACCTACCCCTTGCTCAACGAAATGGATTCAACAATGAGGTATCACCTCACACCTGGTAGAATAGGCATCATAGAAAATCTACAAACAAAAAATGCTGGAAAGGGTGTGGCGAAAAGGAACCCTCTTCCAGTATTGTTGGGAATATAAATTGATACAGTCATTATGGAGAACAATATGGAATTTCTTAAGAAACTAACAATAGAATTACCATATGATACAGCAATCCCAGTACTGGACATATACCCAGACAAAACCATAAATCAAAAAGAGTCATTCACCGCAATGTTCATTGCATCACTATTTACAATATCGAGGTAATGGAAGCAACCTAAATGCCCACAGACAGACGAATGCATAAAGCTGTGGTACATATATAAAATGGAATATTACTAAGCCATGAAAAGGAATGAAATTGGGTCATTTGTAGAGACGTCGATGGATCTAGAGACTGTCATACAGAGTGAAGTAAGTCAGAAAGAGAAAAACAAATCTTGTATATTCATGCATATATGTGGAACCTAGAAAAACTGTACAGATTAACCATTTTGCAAGGCATAAATAGAGCAACAGATGTAGACAACAAACGTATGGACAACAAGGGGGGAAAGCTGTTGGGGGGGTGGTGGTGGGAGGAGTTGAGAGACTGGGATTGGCATGTATACATTTAT